>NC_068562.1:7952500-8260000 GCF_022201045.2 Citrus sinensis | reverse complement strand
TTTGAGTGGGGTCAATTACCCCAAGACCCGTGAATGTAGATCCCACCCATAGGTCTATTAATAGTTATTATAAAACAATATAAAATAATTTTGTGTTAGAAATAATTTGTAAGTACCATCATTTGAAACAAAAGAGATTGTATTATTCAATGTCAACCTCATTACGTGTTTCCTGATTAGTGTCGTTTTCTTTTGAATAATAAAGATTCTGATACTCATCAAGATTTGTTTAAAAAATTTTAATAATTATTTAGGTAATCAACGTCTTTTTCCGTTATTTTATGCAACGTTATCCCATTTTCACTCTCATACACGAATAGAAATTAAAAAATTTCCCCATCCTAAATTGTTGTATCAGAAATTTATCCCTCTTGCTTTCAAGGTAACAGAAAAATCAATTGGACTATTTTCTGTTGGATATGTCATAGCTAGATTCTATATTCTCAATGGTCCGTCGCATGCAAGCCAATTTATACATTCCAACCGATGCAGGTCTTATGAAAATTAAGAAGATGTAATGCGAAGGAACTTGGGACGTATAAATATGTTCGTACTGTGTACATCAATATTTATTCTCCAATGACGACTAAAAGGGTTTTATTTATTTATTGTAAAGTCGAGTCTTATGCAAATCAAAAAGACTCAAAAAAATAAAAATAAAAATAACTCCCCTCAAGCTAGCTAGAGAAACAGAACATTATCAAGAAATTAACATGAAGCTTCTTATCGTAAACGTTATTCATCCGCTTCTGCTTCCCAGGCCTGATAGGGTTGATATAATCCGTAGGACAATGTGCAGACAAACCAGGGATTAGCAACCCTACAAATCTGAACAATGTCCGGAACCACGACTCCTTATACTCCTGTCCATGACTATAGTGCGTCGTTAAACTTCGATACAGCTCCCGAACGGTATCTACATACTTAGGAATCACTTCCTGCAAAGCGATGTAGTTGGGGTTTGGCACATCTTGTTCCAGTTCCTCCCAATTGTACCTGTTGTCTGTCACAGTGAAGACACACACCAAGGTGCTTACACAGAAACACATTTTCATCCAAAGGCGGCACCATATCATTGTCATACACAATACTGAAGTACTTCTGTCTTAACAGTTGTCCCATAAATTCGGCCAAATTTTGATTTCCGATCCTAGGTTGTCCAAATGTGTACACCGCCAACAATCTGTTCAACGCATCCGTTTCATTATTCAGCACCAGTATATTTGGGAACATAATCGCCAGCGCGCCGCCTAGGCTGTGCCTTGTGACTACGAATTTTGCGTTGGGGTGCATCTCTAGTAAACTCGCCAGCCTTTTTTTTTTTTTCACCCTATAGTAAGAAGACCATTTGATGACCAAATCATGATAAAAAATCTGATCGCATTCACATTCCTCCATTAACATTTGATCATCAGAATTATTATCGGTGCCATTTCCCTTAGTTCTTCTGATAGTGTCATTGAAGTTTCTTTCAATTCTGCTGCCCAAACCCAGGGCTTCTAGGAATCCTACGTGCAAATGTCTTGATCCCGAAGTCTGGCCGATATCATACCAAGAGACGTCGAAATCGGTACTCCAAGCATCAGCATTAAAAAGTTCTGTGCCCCTGAAGCTGATCACTATCAAATTGGCATCTTCGGCCTTATCACATTTCTGCAGGTAATCTGTCAAAAATTCCCAAAAGTAGTTAAATTTTAGCCATTTATTGTTATAAATGCTAGAACACAAAATAGTATTAAAAGCTCTGATCGGTAGATAAACCTAGCTAACTCAAGATAATTAAATTAATGTAAAAATCAACAAAGTGTTGGCTACACTGCAATAGAGTTCCCTTAAATGGCTTGACTGAGTTTGCTCCCCAGTTCGAGTCGCAGGGAAGTCGCCTTTGTTGGGAGAACTTGTGCCTCCCGATTCGAGCGGGGACTTCTAATCTGAGTTGTAGTACGGACTTAAATATGCCTCCCACAGTTGGGACCCTCCCCAAAATACCTCGTAGTTAAGACTAAAAAAAAAATTAATGTAACAAACTGGCCTACGTACGATCAAAATCGAATCAATCTTACCATTCCAGCCATTATAAAACCTCAAGTAATGCATCTGTTTAACCAATAAAGGGTGTAAAAGAAAACGTTAGTACATAATTTTGTTGTGGGAAATTCATATTATGCATAAGTGAAGCTACAATTTTAAGAGAGAATGACGCTTTCGTCTCTCATTAAATACTTTTGCCACTCAGTTCTCCTATAAATATTTAATTTGTTCCCAGCTCTTCCAAAAATACTATTAAAGCGTCACATTTTCCCTTCAAATCAATTAAGTATTTTTTTTCTATTAACATTTTAATATCAAGGATGAAATGAGATACTATGAGTATATAAACTAGAGTGAAATGTTAAATGAATAACACGGAGGGATGGTAATTGGGTTAAGTGGGGGCGGGGGGGTTTCCTCCGTTCGCCACCCCATTTAAAATTTGGCTTCGATTCTTCATCTCATTTCTAAATAAATCTCTACATCCTCAATTTATTAAAGTGATGATATCAGTAAAATAAAAAAAGTAGAGATTTCAATACATTGGAAACTGTGTTTTTTTATCTATTAGTGCATTGAAATTGTATTTTTTTTTGTATTTTCTGACATTCTTAGTTTAACAAAATAAAGATGTCATAACTAGAGAATGATTATATATATAATATTAAAACAACTCAAATAAAACTATTACTAATATATTGTAAAATATTTAAATTATTAAAAATAGTTATAAAATATAAAATATTAAGATAAATAATAATTTAAAAATATAAATATTTACGGGAATTGAGAAGTACAAAATCAATCATCCGGGTTAAAAATTTGAGAATTACTTTTTCTCTATTTCCAACCTCATTCCCCCAAAAACTTATTAATATTTACCTAATTTGTAGTGGGTTGTGTGAAGACCCAAAACCGGTACAAGATTTTACCATCCCTACGTGATAGAGCCTAACAGCAACAAAAACAAAGACAAAAACAACGTAGTTTTGTATTGGTTTCTTTCAAGTGGCAAAACAACACGTCTTGTTGTTGTTTCTGTAAGTGTTCTATCACCGTGCTGTTGTTTAGCATTTCTCTGAACTAAACCATGTGCAAAAATGAAAGACATTGAGTATACATATATAGCTAGCTTGCCTTCCAGTAATCTTCAACATTTTTTTCTGATGACTTTACAATTCTCATATTGAGAGCTTGCGAAGTCCCGGCAGTACCCTTAGAAGCACAATCAGCAATTTCTTCCTTTAAATCTTGAACCTTTTAGAGCTCTATCCGACCATCTAAGCACCCAACACAACTTATAAAAGTCTCACTGCCTCTCTTAGGAAAATTCACTTCACCTACATTATCCCCCATGACCAATTAGTAATCATGTGCATATGTGTACACACAAATTAAAGCATTAAAGAAAAGAAATTATTTAGAGGTATCTGGTACCATGGAAGAGGTTGTGGAGCAAGCCAAAGATGCCATTATTTTGAGAGAGCAAATTGAGAATATATTCCAAAACATACCCAGTGAACTCTAATGGCTTACCAAAAAATGGAATAATTACTAAACATATAAAAGAAAAAGCTTCTTCCAACCAACCAGGTCTGCTTGCTTCCACTTGGACTCAGTGGCCTCCATGAAATTAAAAATTTATCAGAGAAAAAAAGGGACTGCAAAAACTTCCCTATTCTTGTTCTGTCTGGCCTCAGAATCACATAGCTATCATTTTCACCTTTTTTAGGAGCCATTGTTATGTGTAATCAATCAACGCTAATTAACAAAATGTTTTTGCATGCATGCATGGATGATGACCAATCTGAAAAAAAAAATGTTGTTCTTATATAAATAAGAGTGAAGTATTATACGGTTTTGTAGTTAATTTATTTAAATGTATATCATTTATTTTGGATGCATGAATCTCTTTCAGTTTTGGTATTAACATTTATTTTGGATCATAAATCAGTTGTGGAGATCTTGACTAAACCTAAGGGCCGGAACCAAGTTATATATACATTCTAAATACAGCAATTAATTTGTTTAAATATCTTTATTTGTTGTAGTTCAAGTCATCCCGTAATATTAAGGCATACGTATTAACGTATATGAGTAATGATATGTTTACGTGGTGTAATTATTCAAAATAAGTAATTATGCAAAAAATCAAGATTAATGTATACCTTGTAAATACATAAGCATATTAATTATTACTCTTCGTAAATATGGTGATCATACAACAAAAATATTATAATCTTCTTGGTGAAAATCATAGAGACCCTCTTAATTTTATGCAGCTAACAGATCACTTTATCATCGTTATTATAAAGTCCTGATTATTTGAAATTCAGTGAGCATCGAGACACATGGTACAATTTTATAATTCTCCATAAATCGTATAGAAGCTATGGATTAACTAAACATTGCTACGGGATATTTTCACTCACTATAAAATAAGTAATATTACCCACTAGATTATTAGTGTCCCTCTATATACAAACACACACATGGAAAGTAGCAATAGATAAGAGCAATATTTACCGAGCTTGTTCCCCTTGGATTAATTAATTTTATTTAATAACAAATCCAAAATTCAAAATTCAAAATTCAAAATGCAGTCCTCTGCTGGTCTTCGTATGAAAACTTGGAAAAAGCTAAGCGACACCTTTTGAGCCTTGACCGAGCCAAATCCGCGGAGTCAGATTTCAGCTGTAAATTTACGTAACAGCTAAGCCTAACCTGTCAACGAAATTTTCCTTCGGCTACCTAACGAATATACATCATCCGGCCTCGCCTTCCGGAGATTAGAATGAACTCTGACCAAAGAAAAGCATTTATTAGAAGATTTGAATGGAAGCACGGTAATTCTCCCAAGTCAAATACTATATGCAGTCGGCCGTTTCATATATACTCAATTTAATAAACGACTCAAATAAATATTAAATAATACTAGCTTGAATTTAAAAAACATATGATATATGTATATATATATAATCTTATAACTAATTTGGATAATCATACGAAGATTCCTGAATTCTACCAAATTACAAAAAAGGACCCAGTTTACATCTTATTGCATATTTTTTTAAAGCTTTTAAGCAAATAAGTCCCTCGATATTGGATAAGCTGGTTTCAAAGATGTTACCGTCAAATCATTAATTTTATGAAGAATTATCTTTTACCATTTGAGCCCATTATAAATTTTTATTACTCCATTTCTTCTCTAAGGGTATAAAATATTACAATTTTTTTCCTTCCTTTTTACAAAATCAAGTTATGGATTATAGAAACCTATAGATCTAACTAATACTCAAAATTTAACTTAAGATTTAAAAATTATTTCAAGTTTGTTAATTAATGTGAAGTTTTTCTGTACACCCTCCATCACCTATAAACTAGTCTATTTGACTAATTTTCATCGTGTGGAGAGATAATATGAGCTTACTTATAGATAAGCTTTATTTTGATTAAAAAAAAACTCATGTGATGAACTCATATTTAAAAGTTAATTAAAAAATTATTGGAGGATTATCTCAAGCTTATTTATATGACCTAGGATTTCATTATCAATCAATGTGAAATTTTTCCCTTTTTTATATATTACAATCAAAATATTTTGATATTTACAATTAAAAATCAGTCGGGACTCTTCTGAATAATCCTATTAGATTACAGCCTGAAATTTTCCTTTTTAACTCAAGTGGTAAGAAAGAAAATACGAGGATCTGAGAAGGAAGTGGCTTTCTTCTTAATTTTATAAACAGATTTTAACAGAATCTGACAAAATGGATGTCTTCCATGAGAATACAAACTGAGCCTTTACCCATAATTTTATACAAAATGAGGGATGCAATTGTTGTTATCCCACAATGAATTAATAAGAAGATAAAAGAGAGGAGAGAGAGTGTAGAGGGACAAAAAGGCCACCGATCACCGACAGAAGCCATTTCAAAGTAGGGAGGTAGCGACAGCTAAGAGCTAACGCGTCTCTGTCTGCTATTAAACGCCAAATGGCGTGCAGCGCATACACCACCACACACCCACATTCCTCTCATTTGTCAACCATTTTTTGCGCCAATTTTGCAAAGTGCGCTAAATCATTCATATCTAATTAAATTACCATATGCTTTTGTTTTATAGCTCACAGTGTCCTTGTCGTTTCAAATTTCCCAATGGCTTGGTAACACTTGCTAGACACATGTCCGTTCTTGTAAAGTCTCTTTCACTCTGTGGGCACACTTATTCCCCTTTTTAATTCTTTATTTTATTTCATATGGTAATTACTCGTCTACTAGAGTTATTATATTATTAACTGATTAATTGCATTTTGATTCCATCGAAATCTTGCAATCTCAAATTATCTACAACAATCAATCACGGGCCGATTAAATACAAATGATTATGATTGACGAGATCATTAATTATTCAATTATACACATAGTGACTAAACAGATCAATCACCAGACAATGATATTACAATTACGGAAGTTTATCTAAAAACTCTCACTCTCTCTCTCATAATATATATAGTTCTAGTGCTTAAAATTCGAGTTTGTAAAAAGAGAGCTAAATATTTTACTTAAATTAAAACACAAATTAATCTTATAATCTCATTTATGGATTTTATGTAACCTATTAATGTCGGCAAATTATCTCTATCATTAGATTGGAACAAAATCAATAATAATAAAATTCTTGTCACTACTGTTTTAAACAAAAAATCTAAATTAAAAGATTTTTTTTCTTTTAAAAGTAAGTGCCTGTTTGGTATGGCTTATTTAAGAGCCATAAGTGCTTATTTAATCGCATAAGCACTTTTAAAAAATTTTTATGGTATTTGGTTATTTTTTTAGTAGAGTTTTTTTTAGCTTAAATAAGCTAATTTACCTCTACTAGCAAAAGCCCAAAATTTGAGCTTTTGGGAGTAGAGGTTAGAGAGCTTTTCCAAAAAATATATAATATAAAAAATATCACACATTTTAATGGTTCAAAAGTGCTTTTTTTAATGACAACCAAACACCTAATGACTTTTTGCCCAAAAGCTCTATTGGTATAAGCTCTACTGCTATAAGCTCTACTGTTATAAGCTCTATTTAATAAGCTGTATCAAACGGAGCCTAAGGGTGAGTAAAGCTTAAAAAAAAAAAAATTAGCCCACTTTTAATTAACATTCTTTTAGTCCTCTTTTAATTTTTTTTTAAATGAAAATGTAACGAATGAGAGTTGAAATATATACGTATCAATATCATTCCTCTTGTTTTCAATATTTATGTTTAAAAGCCACAATCGCTCAAGAGTTGGTTAGTCAACAATCTCTTTGTCTTTCTTCAAAGGTGATGAAAAAGTTTCCCGTAATGGTTGAAACTTGTCGATTGTTTTTCGGATTCTGGCTTTCGTGTGTCCCACTCAATTAAACAAAGGACTTATTGGCAGCCATGAAACTCTCTCTCTCTGGTTATAGAATTGTAAATAAAATATAGAGGAGGATCCCTACGTCACGAACAAGATGGTTGAACATAAATATAATGATTTTGCCACCAAATTCCTTATATTCTAAGTTGTAAGCTCTAAAATGCAACTTCAACTACCACGAGATAATAAGAAAAGGGGGAAATACAAAATTGAAACCTGACTCAATCCCTTCAGTTTCAGTTATCTACCAACTTTACAGTGATTTTCCCACTTTTTTCTTTGAGTGAAGCAAACGTAAGAACAATGTGTTGACAAATATTCTTGTTTAGGGGTGGCCAAAGGAATTGAGAATCCAACTAAATGGATTGAATAATTCCATTAGTTTACTTTTTGCGGTGAATTTAGTTCAATTTAATTATGTCTTTAAAAATTAATTGACTCAGCTCAATTTTTTCTTGGTTGAAAATTATAAATTGATCGATCTTGGTAATATTCACTTTTAAGAAAAAGCAAACGGAACCAGATTTTTCTCACTTGCTTTTTATAAAGTCTAAAATTTTTGTTTTCAAATTGCAGTACCATTTTCTTTTCTTTCACTACAGTGTTACTTGTACAATAATTCAATAAAATCCTCACAAGTACACATTTTATATTAATTTTTAAAAAATACTAAGTAAACAACAATTTATGTTAAGATTATACTACTTAACTGTAAGTGCCCCAAAGAAAAATTACCAAATGTAAAAATACATTTTCTAGTTTATCCGATTCTTTAGCTCTGACATTTTGACTGTACGTATCTATCAGTCAGTCACACACTATCCAAAATGTCCAATTCCTGTAATTTTGTAATCATGAATAATCAATCTAGAGTAGCAGTCCCAAATTCCCAAATCTTGATTTAGAAAAAAAAAAGTAAAATAAATAAATTTCAACTTCTACCTAATTTACAGATGAAAAATCATGATTAATTAGTTTAAACTACAATATCTTTCACTTCATTTATTTACTGCGAGACTCCTGTGAATCCGTGACCGAGTGAGATTCCCCCGTGAAGTTAGGCCAGTTAAGTAATTTTACCATTAGACTCTTCAAATTTATAATCAATCATTGATTGAATCTTTAAAGGAAACTAATGACTAATAATCTTTCAATCCCTCCGCAATTCAGCACATGTCATCATCATAATATTGAATAATGAAAGCTACTCCTTCCTTTAACCATTCCTAAACAAACCCTTTTATTTATTCTAATAACACAAAGCGTGTGACCCTGGTGAAAATTACCCCCATTTAATTTATTTATGTGTCAGAAACAAGTTTTTAAAGGGAAGAAAAACATTAATAAAATATTACACAATATTTTGTCGATGCACCTACTAAAACTATATTCCCTCTTCTATTTCTTTCTTTATATCTATCTAATCTTTGAAAACAAAAATTAGAAAGAATAATAACTGCTAGGTCCCTCAAGTTTTTAATTCTTTAAAACAGAAATACAGCTCGTATATTTGTGTCAAATAAGTCTTTTATTATCCCCATCGAAAATATTGAGTCTTAAAAAAAAATTCACGAGTCAAATACTAAATAATCATTCGAATAAGTTTGTTTCATTTTATGTTGAGATTATGAGTTGTGTCAATTTGCGCAACTAACTTGGATCTGACCACGTTCCTTAAATATCATACTCTTAGGGACTCGTTTAATACAAAAACAAAATATATGGTTTACCCGATAAATTAGAGAAATTTAGGGACTGAATGTGATAAACCATTTCAACCAGCACCCAGTTAATAGAGAACAGAGCAGCAAGAGCTGATAATAAAATTGCAAAAGAGGTGTAAGCATTCTGTGGCTTTGGATTCTTCTGGCAAATCGTGCCTGCCAGCTTTCCGTAGAATGGCTAAATAGCTAGTTTTATTATTAATCTCATTAAAATTCTCAATAAACACAAATAAATATTAAAAAAAGAGTAATCAAATAATCACTCAAGGAAAAAAGAAAAAGAAAAAAAAAAGCTTTTGAGTCATTAAAGTCATTTTTGGCTTTCTGGGTTTGTGACAGTTTGAGAGAGAGCGAGAGAGAGAGAGAGAGAGAGTGCGTGACAGAAATGATGGTGGAGAACTGGAGAAGAGTGTTTGTGTTGTTGGTGTTGTTCAAAGTTTGTATTTTGGGATGGAAGACCAGCTGCATCAATGCTGCCACAGATCCATCAGATGGTCAGTTGTTGCTCATTTTTCTACCTTTGTTTTGTTTGTTTTTGATGTGTGTGAAAGATTTCCATGTGTTAAATCTTTAGCTAAATCTGCATTCTTCTGTAGCTTTTTAGTTTTAATCTGCTGGTGTTTATTGTTTTACTTGTGTTTAGTCAAAACTTTGTGATGCATTTGATGATTTACTTTTCTTTTCTTTTTTGTACAAGCAGCTTGGAATGCTTTTTAACTCCTCTAAGACTGGGAATTTTTTTTTTAAAATTTAAATGATTTAAAGAATTAAAGCTCCTTCGCCGCCCCCCCCCCCCCTCGGTTTTATGATTGTGTGGTCTATATTGAATTCTGGGTATCGATGTCATCAGTTGTATGTGCTTCTAGCCTGATTAGTCCTACACTACCTTCTATTAGTTTAAAGAACCATTTTAAAAAAAAAAAAATTAAGATAATCTTTTCAGTAATTGGAACAAATAACAGCTAGTCTCGGCACTCATAATTTTTTTGATAAGTTGTCCAAGTAAATTTGTCTGTGCATTCCTCTTGAATCTGTTATGTGATGGTATGGACTCTGGCCAATGACTTGTGGGAGGATTAAGCATGTCGGCATTTTGTGTCTTTGCTATACGGGATATCAATTGTTGGGTGTCTGAGAGTAAGAGAGTGTCTATCATGTGGGGTAAATTGAGGATATTTTTGGAGATATCTGTTCATTGTTTGGGACAATGACTCAGAATTCAAGTAATGGGATTTGAACACGCTCTTTTATTGACTTTAGACAACTGCGAGCAGCAATTGAGATTCTACATTTGCGGTATGAAGGAAATACTTCTTGAGATTTGCTGGCATATGATAAGCATAAACATCTTTCCTCTAGTTTATATGTTGAATGAATTTCCTGTGGGATGTGTTCTTTTCTTGTCAATGATATTTAAGTTGCTTTTCCATTTCTAATCCGTTTTTATAACCAAAAAGTGCCTCCTTGTTCTTTTGTCCTTTTTGGCTTTGCACCACAAGTATGTTAAAGAATTTCTCTTAAATTTCCAGATGGAAAGATACAACTTTTGGGTGGAATTACTATATATTTTTATGTATAAAATTTTCTTCTCGTTATCTTGTGAGTAGAGTATAAAATTAACATCTAGAGAAGAGCAATTTTAATGCATTTGACATCTGTAGTGTCTCACAGAGAATATTGTAGTATAGCCTATTGTCCATGGTCCATGACAAGTTTAGAAATAGATATGGAAAAGCTTTAGACTGGTCTATTAACTAGAGTTTCAATTCTTGTGGCGTTAAATGTAGTTATCCCGTTGATTGTATCTTTGGTATGCAGCTTCTGCTCTGAAGATCATGTACAGCAGTTTAAATTCACCATCTCAGCTATCCCAGTGGAGCGCAACTGGTGATGATCCATGCGGGCAGTCTTGGAAAGGGGTTATTTGCTCAGGCCAGCGAGTCACAGAACTGTGATATTCTTACCCCTTTTTTTACTTAATATATTTTTCTTTCAGATGTCATCATCAATTCTGAATTTGAGTATATTCTCCCACCCTTTTCTATCAGAAAATTATCGGGTCTTGGGCTCTCTGGATCAGTGGGTTATCAACTCTCAAGTTTGACAGCATTAACCAACCTGTATGATCAACAGTCTTTTACTTTCTCTTTTTTCTTCTTCAATAAGTGTGATGAATTTCAATTGCAAATGATATAGGACTCCAATGTTTTTAGTTGTTTGGGGTAATTCTTTATTCTTATGTGTAGTAAATATGTAACTACGGTGTTGTACTTTGATTAAATCCTGCAGAGATTTGAGCAATAATAATTTTGGAGGCGACATTCCTTATAATATTCCTCCAAACTTGGAAAGATTGTACGTATCCTATATGCACTAATATCCTCCTTTTTTGTTGTTGTTCTTTCTGATTTGTTTATGATTTACATTCGCTGTTCTTTTGTATGCAGAGATCTTGAAAACAATAAATTTACTGGAAATGTCCCTTATTCCATTTCTCAGATGAAAACTCTTAAATACGTGTGAGTAGGTTTGGAGTTAATTGCTTTGCCACAACTAAGTGGCACATTCAAATGTACTCTTTAATTTTGTTTATTTACTAATTTATTTATGTTTTGGGATGTAGAAACATTGCTCACAATCAGCTTCAAGGTCAACTGAATGACATGTTTGGACAGCTTCCTTCTCTCTCTACATTGTGAGCTCTCTCTCTCTCTCGCTCTCTCTGTGTGTAATAATGGAATCATCAAGTTCTTTGAAGGTTCTTTTAACTGCTCATTTGAGATGTGCCATTTCTTTCTCATGTTTATAAATAAATGAGCCTCTGCTCGATACAGATAATATATCTCTTCTCTCCAGAAGTGCTTCCCACCTTATCAATTTGGTCTTGCTGAAAGACATTGTGATGATATTTTTATTTTGTTTTTCAGAGATCTCTCTTTCAATACCCTGTCAGGTAACCTCCCTCAGAGTTTTAGCTCCCTTTCAAGCTTGAGTTCTCTGTAAGTATTGAAGAGACTATCTTTTGTGGTGTAACTATTTAAGTATGTTGTTTTGTTCCCTCAGTATATTATCCATCCTTGTGCAGGTATTTGCAGAACAACCAGTTTTCGGGTACTATTGATGTTCTTGCCAATCTACCTCTTGATAATCTGTGGGTAACCGGCATATGAATGAATTGTAGAGAAATCATATTTATTCTCTGCTGCCATGAAATCTTACCATTGTGTTATTTGTGTTTGTTTTTCTTAGGAACATTGCGAATAATCGTTTTACCGGCTGGGTTCCTGAACAATTGAAAAACATTAATCTGCAGTAAGCATTGGATAGTATTATAAAATAATATGGTTGATGTGTCCTCAGAAAGATTAAATTCTGATGATCTGAATCATCTCTATTGCAGGAAGGATGGTAACAGTTGGAGCTCTGGGCCTGCCCCTCCGCCTCCACCTGGTACGCCTCCAGCCAGGAAAAATAACCCAAAACACAAATCTGATAGTAATAAAAGCCCTTCAGAAAGTGAAGGTGGAAGCAAGAAATCAGGTATAGGTGGTGGTGGCATAGCTGGAATATTGATTTCCCTGTTTGTTGTTGGGGGAATTGTTGCATTCTTTTTGGTGAAAAGAAGAAGATCAAGAAGGTCATCCACGGATATAGAAAAGCTTGATAATCAACCATTTGCTCCTCTTGCTGCTTCTTCCAATGAAGTACAAGGTAACCGTATGTTATCCATTTCGTTATTCTATTAAAATTGGCATCCAACAATTTGAAAAACTTCTCCCTATTCTGTTTTTAGCATTCTTTATGGGTTTCACTTTGCTGTACTGCAAATGAAAGGAATGTCTCTGCAAATGAGAGGGAGGGATGGAGGGAGAGATGAGGCCAGCAGTAGAGAGTAAAATTTGAACAGAGGGAAAGAGGAGGCTCAGGGTAGAGGGAAAAAATAAACATCTTAATATAGCTAAGGAGTTGCTAAAGTACACAATTTAATAGACAGATGCTCAACTCTCTGGTTCAATACCCAAATTCAAGTTCTAATGATGACAAAATTGTCATCTTTATCTCTGAGATTCAAAATTTTGTTTATGACAAGAATTTTTAACAGTTGGCATTAGTGCTAATGTTCGCTTTATTGTAAATTATATTGCAGAATTGAAGTCGGTACAGAGTTCCTCTTCCATCGACACAAAGACATTTGACACTGCTGTCTCTATAAATCTACGACCCCCACCAATTGATCGTCACAAATCATTTGATGAAGAAGACTTTTCAAAGAAGCCCATTGTCGTCAAGAAAGCTGTTAAAGCTCCCACAAATGTAACATCATATTCTATAGCCGACCTGCAGATGGCTACTGGCAGCTTCAATGTTGAAAACCTCCTAGGTGGGGGAACTTTTGGACGTGTTTATCGAGCACAATTTGCCGATGGAAAGGTATACTTTTCTTAACTATTAAATCCACTTTCACATGTAACTTTCAGGGCATGATAATCGTGTTTTGACCGTGTCGTTTTCGTTTTCATTCATGGTCCAGTCTGAGTTCTTGTTTCATCTAATGATGAATAACTTACTGACGATTATGGTGAACGTAATGCATCATGAGGGGAGAGTATAAAGATTTTGTGTATGAATGAATGGGAGTTAATACACATCATTTACATGTGATGTCATTGCCAATTTGACTCCATAAAATGTAGATTGAATTAAGTGCTGACATTCTCTGCAGTTTACTAACCATAAGAGGAAGTCAATAAGTTGCTTGCTGCAGGAAGCCTTTTTTTTCTTTTCCTCATTTGGATATCTCCAGTGCATTGCAAATGTTGGACTTAACCTTGTGGTTTCTCTTTAAAATGTTTTAGGTTCTTGCAGTGAAGAAAATAGATTCATCTGCCCTTCCCAGTGAAATGTGTGATGATTTTATCGAGATGGTTTCAAACATATCCCAGCTGCATCACCCGAACATAATGGAGCTAGTGGGTTATTGTTCGGAGTATGGACAGCACCTGCTAGTGTATGAGTTCCGTAAAAATGGTTCACTGCACGACTTCTTGCATCTGTCGGATGAAGACAACAAGCCTTTGATATGGAACTCCCGTGTCAAGATTGCTTTGGGGACTGCACGAGCACTGGAGTAAGTTGTCCATGAATAATTGGTTTTTCCTTTTCAAATAAAAGCTGGGACTTCAAATAAATGAATCTTTTTCCTTAAACCTTATAATTGTTGTATAGCAAATATTTGGAGAACTTCCTTGCCCCTCCCTCTCCTTCTCAGCTATTGATCCTTTTATGTATGTACAGATGGTATAGCTTATGCTTCACCTACTGAATTTGGAAATAGGAACTTCAATACCATATCCTAATCTCATTAGCAGAAAGAATATCAATACAAAACTTAGCATCTGTTAGTTGTACTCACAAAGTGACTTTTCAGGTACCTGCATGAAGTCTGCTCACTGTCAGTTGTTCACAAAAATATTAAGTCGGCCAACATATTACTGGACAACGAGCTCAATCCTCAACTTTCTGACTGTGGCCTGGCAAGCAATATGCCAAATGCAGATGAGGTGAATTTTGAGAATGATGCATACTATTGTTTACATGCCATCAGATATCCTACTTTTTCATCTAATCTTCTGAAAGGAAAATTGTTAATCTCACCCACCATACAATCAACTGGTTCAAAATTTGCTTGATGTTAAAGTTCTGCAAAATCAACCGGTATAGTTCTAGAAGTCTTAACACCTACCTTTTCACTATCATAAATTGTTTCTGCTTACTGTTAACAACTTTTGGTTTGGGGGGGGAAGATGTCTCCAGTCTATCCGTATGCATTGTGTATGAGTTAACTGACCTCTGTGCTTGGGCATGCAAAGAGTATGCCTGAGTTGCTCCATTGATTGGAGAAAGTGGTGGATGGAAAAACTTCCCATGTCTTTGTTTGCATGTCAGAATAATGGTTTTGCATTGCTACCACAAATTCAATTGCTTGAGTTGGTTTTCTAGTGGCATACCAAAAACTTCAGAGCCTTTCATGTGCAGGCATTGAACAATGATGCTGGTTCTGGATATGGTGCACCTGAGGTTGCCATGTCTGGTCAATATAATATAAAAAGTGATGTCTACAGTTTTGGGGTTGTTATGCTGGAGCTTCTTACTGGACGTAAACCATTTGATAGGTGAAGTATTGACACTCAAATAATATGGCAATTCCATTATGTTCAAGAATTCCTGAGAATCTGGGAGAACAATAAGATATTTTGCCATTTTTTAATTAATATATTACATGCACATGATTGGCAGCTCGAGGCCAAGATTGGAGCAATCTTTGGTTCGATGGGCAACTCCTCAGCTCCATGACATTGATGCCCTTGCTAAAATGGTTGATCCCGCACTCAAAGGGCTCTACCCAGTCAAATCTCTCTCCCGTTTTGCAGATGTCATTGCTCTTTGTGTCCAGGTAAGTTAATAGTCTTGGTTTTTATCCTGTTTTGCTTCCTGCAATGAGGTTCTGATCCATTGACTCACTGGCTTGTGCAGCCGGAACCTGAGTTTCGACCACCTATGTCCGAAGTCGTCCAAGCATTGGTTCGGTTAGTTCAGCGAGCCAACATGAGCAAAAGAACGATTGGAAATGATCAAGGACCCACTACCCCTCGAGGAGACAACCAAGATACACAAGACTACATGTAGTCTTGAATCTTCAAGTTCTTGCTTTCTTGATTTGGTGATAAAGGCAGCCCGACTAAGCAGTTATCTGTGGTTTCCTATTTTCTACTCTTGAGACCAAAATTGCAGAAGTTACTTTTAGTCTCTCACTCTTTCCTGTGCCATAATATGATACCATTGTAGTTGTTTTGATATGTTAATATTACATAATTGAACCAGTTCATCATCTTTTGTGCCGAAATTGAATTACAGCTTGGTTCACACATCCCTTTTGTGATTAATGTCGGCATTCTTGGGTACAATTTTTACCTAACTCCTTACAAATGAGATGCTCACTAGACCTACACAGAAAGGTGACAGATACCAGAAGTTACATCATTGAGGTCAATGTCCATACCTATATGACAATAGGAAATGTCAGGGAAGGGAAAAAGATAAAACATTAGAAAAGAAATATTCATAAAATAATTTAATTGAATGTTCTAACAGAAATTGGAAAATCCACGTAATTATGAAATCATACAAAATGGTTCTTGAGAGGGCAAATGTTACGCAAACACAGCAAGTTTAAACAACAGAGAATCAAATTGATGGGACAGCCTCTCAAAGGAACTTCATGATCTTGGATAACCCTCTGAGAAGGTGGAACAATTGCGTCCAAGCATCTCTCCAGAAAGAAAAACATCGGAATCAATTGTAGACCATATATTTAGGCGTTGCACTGAACTTTTGATATCCCTTGATGACTTTGTTCACTGCATCGAGGAAGTCTTTCTCTGTCACTGTTTTTCTTCGTGCCCGGATGGCAAACATCCCAGCTTCTGTGCATACACTCCTTATATCAGCTCCTGAAGTAGCAAATCCGTATCAGAAATCTCATAATATGTCTAAATGAATGGAAGTCAGTATGTACTAATTAATGCTAAAGAGGTCCCAAACATATCAATAAAAACCAATACAAAATTCAATTTTCCAGCAGAGACTATCCCTTTAAAAAACACAGCACAACAAAATTTTGGAAATGGGAAACTTGCCGGTGGAATTGGGGCAAAGCCTAGCCAAGAGCTCAAAGCGGATATCTCTTTCACAGTTCATTGTTCGCGTGTGGATCTTAAATATCTGTGTCCGGCTCTCCAAATCAGGAAGGCCAAACTCAACCTTACGATCTAATCGTCCGGGACGCAACAGGGCCGGATCAAGTGTGTCAGGCCTGGAAAACAAAACAACACGACGTATAAGCATTGTGAGTGAAACAAAACTTGTCGCTACATGCAAAATCAAGAATCATGCCATGATAAATAAATGGTGCAACTTCACATTTTCCCACCACTAACCAACACTAAAATTGAGGACCCATCAGCCATCTTTTCTCATCCACTGACCCACAAAACATTTATGTCCTTATGTATGTACCATAAGTGTGGAAAGGCAGCAAATAGTGAATCAATCCATGAAGACCAAAAAGGGTCATATTATATTGAATATTGCAAGGTCGAGGATGTAATTCAAGAGGAGCAACAAGCACTTCATAGAGGATAAAAGATGAGGTCGTCAAGTGAAAATGAGGTACAAACTTCATGCATAACAAGTGTCCTATGAACAGAAGCTCCTTCACCTGTTTGTTGCCATTAGAACTTTGATATTTCCACGAGCATCAAACCCATCAAGCTGATTCACAATTTCAAGCATTGTGCGTTGAACCTCGTTGTCCCCGCCAACACCATCATCAAAACGTGCACCTCCTATAGCATCAACTTCATCAAAGAAGACAATACAAGCCTTCTTTGAACGTGCCATCTGCAGCAGGAACATTATATGGTTAGATTATAAGGCAACATGCAAAGGAATAATTGTTCATGGACAGTTACGAAATACAATCAAAGCATCAAACCTGAAATAGTTCGCGAACCATACGAGCTCCCTCACCAACATATTTCTGTACAAGCTCACTCCCAATCACACGAATAAAACAAGCATCGGTTCTGTTAGCTACAGCTCTGGCTAATAATGTTTTACCAGTGCCAGGAGGACCATAGCATAGAACACCCTTTGGAGGATCAATTCCAAGCTTTACAAATTTCTCAGGATGAAGCATAGGTAGCTCAACAACCTAGACGAAACCAAATTTCTTAATATAAGTACCACTTGCCATTAAAGTTACATCATCTCTCTACTCAATTATACATTCATTATATACTTATGTTGTTCAGGTAATGTATATTTATTGGATAACCAGAGAGAAAAATGACTAAGAGTAATAAACAAGAATAAAATCATCTATACTAACTTCTCGCATCTTTTCAATCTGCTCCTTGCATCCGCCAACATCATTATATGTAACATCTGGCTTCTCTTCCACGGTCATCATGGTCACACTTGGATCAATTTTTGGAGGCAAGGGAATTTGAATCTGATATTTATTTCTGTCAACCCTGCAATGACAACAGAATAGCAAACCCATCAAATATACAAAGTTTCACCATCCAGTTAATAAGCTATTCACAACCGCAAACCATATACCCAATTATTTCAATTGCTTCCCACCTCCAAACAAAATCAGCATCTACAGACATATCTCACAGCTAATAAAGCACATGCATTTGCTTTTCCCACTTTATCATACACATTGACTTGAGATACTATATCACTTAGAAAAAGATATGACCATTTACTCGGCATTAGAACTTATATTGATATCAACATGACTCATGGTAATATGGCATCCTTGCCCAATTGTATAAAAATAAGACTCATAAGAGTAAAGGGAAATTAATTTGAGACAACATACTGTCTAAATGCGCATCACAAGAATTATAAAACCACCTTAATTGAAAAGTAGGAAACTTACCCCACACGCATGCCCTCTTCTATATCCGTTGGGGAAACTTTATCACCAAGCCCAACAACAAACTGAAGAAGACAGTACAAAAAACCAAAAAAAAACAGCTTTTCGATAAACGGAAGCAGAAGAAATAGTTTCTTGAACTAGCAAATATTCATTCTTGAACCAAAACAAAATGGAAAAACAGAAAGAAAAATATATGATTCACACAGAAACCTACAATCACCATAAGAAGAGAAAAGAACACCATAGAAAACAATGTATACCTTTGCAATCTGCTTAACATTTATAACATATTTGGCATCTTCAGAGTTTGGACTGATTATCTTGGTGCATCTTGCTACCTACTCAGACAAAAGAAGCTAATGATTAAGAAACACATAAAAAAAAGAAGAAGTAATTTTAAACCTTATTCCAAAAATAAAATACCTGAAGCGGCTGTTCCTCTTGCATCATCTGCTTATCCGACACAAGATCCCACTGGCTAGGTGCAGCTAATCCCGTATCAGACTCCTTGATACCTATTCAACAAAGAGTCAGTAAACCCAAAAGAACAATAATGAGAACAACAAAGAGCAAACAACCAAGTATAAATTTCATACCACACAGGTCATTGACCTTCTTGGCCATATCCTTTATTTCTTTCTCCGCTTTCTTAATGCTAGTAGAATAAGGTCCTAAACCCTGCATAAAAATACAAACTTCCGCGTTAAGAAACAAAGCCTCAGCTAATCCATAATCAAATATTAATTCCAAGTACAAATTTATCAATTACATTACATCCCCGCACTCAAAACAATCTCATTAGGTCCAAACTTTAATCTTTTCAACAAACCCACAAAAATTAACACCCAATTACCGAAACCCCATCGCAGTAAAACACCAACACAAGCAAAATCTACTATAATTAGCTTCCAAGTTCCAAATGAAGACAAAAACGCTAATTTCACAACTAGATCAAAGACAGAAAAAAAAAAAAGCCTTAGAAAGAAAATAGACGGTACATAGGTTTTGAGAAGAGCGATATCGTCTTCATCGAGAGGCCTAGGGTTTTTCTCGTCCTTGATCTCATCTTCCGGCTCCGGTGCCATGGCTTTGCTTTCCTTTGCTAGCTTGGAAGACTGAAGATTTAAGATTGCTTGCGGAGAAATAAAAGTGCAAAAATTTTTCGGCTTAGTAGGTTGATATTTATAGAGTAATAATGTTTATTAAATTAAAAGGATTCCTTCATAGATAATAATTTACATTTATATATTTTTATTTCGCTTATGCTTGGGAGTTGGAGAGATGCGTGGGCCGGATTTATACTGAGCGGCCCAAATTGGGATTGGGTTCAGGCCTACTACGGTTTGGGATTGAGCCAATTTTTGGCTCCCGTAACTGAAAAAAAACTAACTAATTTGGAATTGGGCCTAAAAGACGCCGAAAAAACGCAAAAACGCGTTTTCTTATCCGTTTCTTGGGAAAACAATGAATTCGCCGCGTTTTATAGAATAAATACTGCCTACTGGTTCCCCGCTGCAGAAACGTTTTTATGCTTCACCTTCAGACTTGAGTGCAAGATCAATCCAATTCCCGATCCCGCCCAAACTTTAGTTACTCTAATTAGCAGTGATGATCAAAACCAATTAACATTGATTTTATAAAATTTGTTGATCTAGAGGACTTAATTTGAAATCCGCATTGGCTCAAGAACACATTGGCGCATTGAAAATGATATTTGCTACGGGCACTTTATTTATGCCTCTTCATTTTGTTCGTTCACACAGGCAGGCTGCATGGCTGGGGGCATTCATCAATCAAACACGCATGATTCAACAACTGCTGCTATCTAATTGGTTTCCTTTTTTTTTCCTTAAAAAATAAAAAAATAAAACTTATGCCACATTGCCACTTGACAATAAAATAGAGGGTCTTGGTCCTCCGTCCTCAAAAGTAAAATCTAAGAATTTTTTTTGAGGTTGTTGAACTATGTCAATGGTTATGGCACTAAGATTGGCTCAACTTGGGCAATCCTTTGTGCCATGGCCATTGACACAGTGATCTACAATCTCCTGTTGAAACAATTCTCTCTGGTTTGATTTATTTCTTGTCCTCTATTTGGGTATTTTGGATTGTGTTACCAAGCAGTGTTTTAGAGCCGTAGGAGGATGTTGTGTTTTTTTTTTACACTATCTTTTTTCTCATCAACACTACTTTTTAGTTAGCACTTATTTATGATTTTCTATCTGGAAATTTTAGATTGTTTCACTCGACAATGCTTCAGAGCCGTACAGGAGGATGTTGTGTTTTCTCTACACTGTCTTTTTCTCATCGACGCTACTTTTAATTAGCATCTCCATAGCTCTTTCAACATTCATAGCATAGCATTTTTTAATACATTGATATACTAAAATCATAATTCTATTGATATTTATAATTAAAAATCTATCGGGATTATCCTTGAATCAATCAGGATTATTCTTATGGCACGACCCAAATATATGTTCTATAATTTTACCCCTGTCTGATTTTATTGGGAGGAGAATTGAGTTCTAACCATTATTGGGATTTAAACCCATGCACTCAAGAGATTATCCCTATGGCACAACCCGAATATATATTCTATAATTTTACTCCGTTTTTATTGAGAGGAGAATTGAGTTTCAACGTTGCTAGATTGGAGCCCATGCATTCAAGGACACAAGGTGCACTCAAAATAGGTTGTGCCGACCGCCAAGCCCATTGGCCATAGCATCGCATCTTAAGGCTTGTTGATTATTTTGTTGCTATTAGTGATTGTTTGTTGGAAAACAAAAACATGTGAGTTGCTATTAATCGTTGTCCAGTTTTTATCAAAGGAATCAAGTTTGAACATCTGGTAAGTTAATTTTTGATAAGTTGCATGCTCTCCTCAGTGATCAGACCTCTCGTATTAGACTGCACAAGCAAAACAAATGATTCTGGAATCTGAAATAGCGTCGTACTTGTAATAGAATTCATTCGCGTGACAACAATACTCATTACTCAAAGCAATTTGATAAGAGAATTCCTGAAC
Source organism: Citrus sinensis (assembly GCF_022201045.2). Classification (NCBI taxonomy): domain Eukaryota; kingdom Viridiplantae; phylum Streptophyta; class Magnoliopsida; order Sapindales; family Rutaceae; genus Citrus; species Citrus sinensis. The sequence continues at coordinate 8,238,306 of NC_068562.1, read as the reverse complement.
AAGAAAAAATGAGGATTTATAACTCCCATCATTAATAGATTGTTCTAAATCCACCCACTAAAAACAAATTCTTGACGTTTGGTAAAGATTCATAAATAACGAAAAACAATGATTCTGACCGTAATACTTGCCAAGAAGGATCTGTGTCAAGTACAAAAACATTAAAAAAAAAAAAAGTAGCATATACCTAGTTATTGAACACTTCAAAAAAGAATGAAGAAAGAAAATATTTTCATCAGAATGTCTGCTAAGTAATTATACAAGTTGCATTCTAGATGGAAGATACAAAATAAATTCGACTACATTGAATTCCTATACTTTAAAACATCAATAGGGCTCAACTTATAGATTGTGCAGATGTTTAAAATAGCACATTTACTGAGACCATCATCAGTTTTGCCTCCACTGTGAATAAGCTCCTCGAGTTCTCCAGATGGGACCAGGATCTATTGATAAAAAAAATAAAAAAGTTAAAAAACCTGCAATTGTAAGAAAAGACAGAGAGCCATGCCTAGCTAGCAGCCAGAAGTAATACACACTGTGCCCTTAAACAGAGTGATTTTTGAGACATACAATTTGTTATGTAAATTTCCACAAGCACAAAAGCACTTACCGATGGAACACCTTGCAAATTGCTGGTTTCATACTCAGAGTTATTATGCTCAGCTTCACTCCCCTTCACATTAGAAAAACCAAAGTTCTGGGTATGTGAATCATTTGAGACTAACTGAAGGAGCTTCTCACTTCCCTGCAATAGTAAAGTAATTATCTAAGGGAAAAGAGTAGATAAGAGAACTGGATTCATGCAACGCATAAAAGGAGTGGGACCCCATATCAAAGTGAATAAATAATGAATAAATGTCATCATCTTATGCAGAAGCCAGTAGGGAGCTACATATTTGTTATACAGTAGAAGATAAATACATCTAACTTCGAGACTCATCTTTGCAAGTTAACCCAAAGTTTTAGTTGTGTTCAGAATGTCAACCACACCTGGAGAGCTCGCCAATGTGAGTAAGTACGATACAAGATCCAAAAGAATGGTACGTTGGGCAGAGGCAAAACCTATATACCAAAGATAACAAGGATGTAGTAGACAAAGCATTAATAATATGCACAATAAGGTTGTGTGAAATTAAAAAATATAGCTTCATTCCTTTCATTCCCTCCACTTTTTTTTTTTTTTTTTTTAAGGAAACATATTTCACACCATTGCCCTAATCTGTTTTCACAGTGATATGATCCCAAAATCTTGTGTAATATCACTTAGTTATAATCAAAATTTAAATTCAAATCCAGTATGTAAACAGAATTAATTGTATAAAATCTGAAACTAACATATACTTACAGAAAACACAAATGTCAATGGAAGCAAAGAAACAGAACCGTATAAGTATTTGTTGTGGAGAATGGTACCCCTGATAATGAGAAAGCATAATGAGAAAGCACCGAGTCTGAGATAGATATTGCTGATTTAAATAAAGCTGACATAGTCTAAATAATCAATACCTAGAACCTTTTTTTTTTCCCAATTTTAGATGGTAAGGTATGGGGCAAAGCCCAAATTCATTTTTTTAGCCCCTTACATCCCCCGAGATTCAAACCCAGCTGGCCAGCCAAATAAAACTGCTCGAAAACCACTCAGCCACGCCTTAAGGAGCAATCAACACATAGAACTTCAAAGCTCTTAGCTTCAAGAAGTAAAACTACATGCTTCTAGTTGTAAAGATATCAATTAGGTAAAAGAAATCTTTACTGACAAGGGTCTTGATTTCATTGTTAAAACCTAAAGCTTTGCACTTTCTAATTACCATATTCATCTGAATTTCTATTCTTTATGTCAATCCCATAAAGGACACATGTGCTCTCCGAAACATTTCTCTCAGTAATGTTCAGTACTTCAGTTATGCATCAGATACTACATTCTTTTGTCCTACTTATTCAAAATTAAATTATTTCTGTCCAAAAGATGCACAATCTATTGAGAAAGTTCAAAAACTATCAAACATAGCCTAGAGAACAACTTTTTTAAAATGTTGAAGGATTTAGGCATCATTAAGATATTTTGGGCATTTGAGGCCACAGCAGAATATAGAATTGTAATACCCTCTAATTATTGACAATATGACAAAGTTTAAAAAAAGGGGGAAAAGATTACCTCATGGCAATATGTCGTAACCTTCGGCGAACCAGGCGGGCATTTAAACTGTGATATTATGAAAAATTAATATGAAGACACAAAAAGGAACTTAGAAAACAATTAGAATTCTAATCCTAGATCACATTCTTCATTCACATCCCTTCTTAGAGAAAGTAGCTGTGTGGCAAATATGCCATCCTATTGGAATAAGGATGAATGCATCAGCTGAATACAATCAAAATTATAAGAGAATAGCATTGTCCTAACCAGGAGAAAGATAACAGGATTACCATGATATATTCAGCTAAATGATTGATGTCTGAGCAGGAATATAAAAGAGCATAGTTGACAGAAATATGATAAGAGAAAACAATAATATAATAATAAACCTTATAATTACAACATGCTAACAACTAATGCTACAACTGAGCCTCTTAGATTGAATACTTTCATCTCATTTATGAACCTCATTTTCACACTAAAGAAGTTAAAACAGAGAAAGGACCTTGAAGGGTAAGTAACTTCGACTTGCGAAACCTCCTTGGATATGGATTTCAAGAACATCTCAGACGGCTTTACCCCTGACAATAACTTCAATCCCAATCTACAGCAACAACAACCCCAATTACAAACACCACCAACCAAAAAAAAAAAAGATAAAAAAAGAACTTCGGAAAATACCCATGAATCTTATTCTTCATTGACCCCTGAGGCGCCTTCTCCAGGCCAATCCACGCGTTATTCATCTATTAAGAAACAAACCCAGATGAGCATTTGAATGAAATGTACAAAATAAGAAACGAAGATTAAAACTTTCAGATAGAAACCTTATGAGAAACGAAATCTACGACAAGTTCGACATTGTTGGAGTTGTGTTGCTCGGAAGAAGTGAGTTTGTGCCATAGTTGTTTGAGAGTTGTCGGAGTGTTACAGGACGACGCCGTTTCAGGTGATAATGGGTCTATGGATCTGCTAAAGCACCAGTTTCTGCCTTTAACTGGGAACACAACCAATCTCGCTCTCATCACTTTCCCGTATTTTCTTGCACTCTTTTAAAATTCTTTTTATATGTTCCAGTTTTTCGTTTATGCTTTTTTATTTGTGCGGATATTCTGAAACGAAATGACAATGATCTTTTGACAAATGAAGGAAAGTAAATGGGAAAGGAAGAGCCTGAAGCGGCGGCCTTAACAAAATTGAGACACCATATTCTCCCACTAGTAAACTGTATTACTGTAAACCCTCCTTAAAATCTTACCTAAACTCCACTCCACCAAGGGGTAAAAAAGGAAAAAAAAAGTTACTAATACTTTAATGGATTACTCTAAAATTTGAATTATCATACAAACTACTCCTGAGATTTGCCTAAATCAAATAAAGCTTGGGATAGGATTTTGTTATGTAATAAAGCTTGAGATAGGATTTTGTTATGTATCACTTATTTATTAATGTACCATAAAAAATATGAATATTCAAACTACTTAAATATTTTTTTTTAGAGTTCTGATATAGTTTTGATATACATAAATTATTACTGATATTACATCAGACATTACACTTACAATATTTATAATCGTATAACTAAAACACTTACAATCTGATATAATTTTAATATACATCTGATATAATTTTGATATACATCTCTCATTGGACTAAAGGCCCATTGATAACTATTTAAATATTAAAATCTTTAACATTACTTTTTTTTTATTTAACATTATTTTTTTATTTTTCATTTATATCTAGGTGAGGTATTAACGTTGGGCTCTCCAGTGGAAAAAATTATAAAACCGCCTAATAATTGTATCAACCGGTATCACATTTCCCTAAAAAAATTAGAGAGGGCTTATTAGCTTACATCTACTGACTGTTGAGTGTGAGCTGACTCAGCTGAGTCATGTGGCATATTTAGATTATGATTCAGCAATTCCCACTCATTCAGTAGCACCTGCGGACTACAAGTCATTTAGTTGAAATAATAATTAAGTGTTAACTAGTGATGTAAGTTATTTGATTTACAAAAAATAACAAGTTCGAGGGAGGCTACACATCAGGGATTTTCTGTTGAGTGTTATGTGAAGCTGTTATAGGCATGCATAAAATTTATTGTAATTTTTAACAGATAATTCTGTTAATTCTAAGAAAAAATTATTTAATAAATTAAATATTTACTAAACAATTTAACTATTTTAATATATTCTGCAAATAGTCAATAAGAATCTGCTAATAATGATTAGTGGAAGCATCCAAGATATTATCATCCCCGCTAGCCCACCGGTCTGCAAATTGATGTCCAGCAAAAGTGGTGAAATGTTCTAATTCATATTTTACACGTGTAACAAATTAGATCCTTCTCAAATTCTTACAGACGAAAAAAAAAATTTGAAAAAGAAACCAGCCAAGTCTTCTACATTTGCTGCATCAATAATCATGGGTGGAAAGCCAAAATACAGAGATATTATTTCCAAGAGATACAAAATAATGTGTTGAGTAAGAGACCAAATTCACAAGTAACAAGTGTGTGACGCAAGAACCATTCTCTAAACACTGGCTGACAAATGAAATAATCTAAAAAATAGAAGTGACACTCTATATGACATTATCATACAATAAAATAAGTGAAACAAAATTTAAGACTACCAACCTATTATCATACACTACAACAGTTCATGTTACAAATTCCTCTGCCCTTTGAACTAAGATGCAGATGGTGAAAATCTGTATCTTTATTCATCCTCTGCTATAAAGTTCGGCTCTTCACCTTGGCAAAGGTACTCATCACACAAGGAGGTTGATCCCCAGTCCTTCCGTAGCCGCATGATATCCTCTGTGAAAGTAGATCCAGAAGCTCCAATAAACACATTAGACATGGCACAGATCGTCTTATCAAGCATAGCTTCCACCTTCAATTGAAAAATTCGAGGAATACATGTCAATACAAGTGAATCAAGCCAAAAAAACTCGTGAAAGATTAATTGAGAAACTTATTAAGAGGCATTCGAGGACTAACATAACTGCAATTTGCAAATATCAAATTATTCGGTAAATTTTCAAAGAGATGGCCCAACCCATAGAAGATTTCTTGGACTTAATCCACAAGCGGGAAAAATGAATGCTCAGCATTCAACTGAAAATTATAAACCTACAATGCATCTCTTATTTCATAGAAAAAGGATGGCAAGGGGAGGAACCACCAAAGCCAATCCTCACCTCAAGAATACCTTTGCAGTAGAACAAATACAAGGGAAAATAAACTCAATGCGTGTTCTTTTGACCAGATACAACTTTGGGAATATTAGTTAAAAAATAATTAAAAAGGAATTGAAAGTAAATTCAATCAGTAAGAATCCCCACACCCAAGCCACTTAGAGAAAGTCTGGCAGTATAGTTTCACCTGAGAGTCATCCTCGAGATGATGTCTATACAATAAAGAATCCCACTTTTCTGCTGAATTACGAGGAGGTCGCTTAACAAGTGCTATAGTCTTGCCATTCAACACAACTAGTGACTGCAGCAAACTAGTTTCACTCTCCGCTGCATCTGTGGAAAGATATATAACTGGAGCCTTGGCCCTCTCAGCCAACCGAGTGATGCAATCCGCAGCTTGAGGGATAGGGTAAAAGCAACTAGGCTTTTTAGCATTGCTGTCAAAATAACCAAGAATCAACATTTTAGCTTGCATTTCATTTTCTCAGCAGTTAACTAGAAACTACAGCGAACAAATTTTGAAAAAACAAAATAAAAAAAACATACCAGAACTTCAAAAAACCATGGCGTCGGAAATGAAGAGCAATGAAATTACTCCCCAAGAAGGTCTGGACAAAGCGCTGAGCGGTAACCATAATAAGTCTACTAGGTTCAATCAAAGTCTTACACCTGTGATTAATAGGACCACCCGGTTGCATAACCCAATCACGTTCAACATCAGCATAAAACAAATCTCCAACAGCAATGACATCATCATCGGTCTTAAACTTTCCCTCAATATCTTGAACAGTTCTTTTACTCGGCTTCCTTGTATCCTCATTCTTCCAAACGGTTTCAGTTTTCCCCATAGATATACCCAACTGCTTCAACTTTTTTATATGTTCATCATCAACAAAACATGGCTGAGGCAGCCCGAAATAACATAGAAACCTATCAATGTGGGCATGATTCTTCTTCATTTCCATAAAATTTTCAAATGACACCACTACTTTTCTACCCAAACAATCATTAATATGTTCAATATCTAACACTCTACTGTACTGATAATCAAACTTAGAACTTGGAATCACCAACACACGATTCAACAAAGCAGCTAAAAACATATGCTTTTCTAAGCAAATCAAATGATTCGACATTTGGCCAGACAAACAAATGGCAAACAAGAACTTATCCGATTTGGGTTTCCATTCAACTGTTCTTTTGTTTGGAATGATTGAATCAATCTTTCTACAGCTTTCGAGGCCCCAAACGGCGTCGTTCGGAGTAAAGTTCGAAACTTTATGCGGCGACAATAGAATCTGCTCGATTTGCCTATTCAATGAAATCTGATTAAGCAGCACAGACTTAGCTTCTTGGAAGAATGGATTATTAGTGTTGTTGCCGTAGCTGTTATTAACAAATGATTGGTTCCATAAAGAGAGGAGGTGCGATTGCTGCTGTTTAAGCAAAGATAAGGCGCGTAGCTCAGACTCGCGCATGCGGTCGGCGAGGGAGTCAAATCTGAAGTTGACGTAATTTCCAGAGAAGAGACTACGTAGATTGACGGAGAAGTAAAGGAGGATGATTAAGAGAGGGAGGGAGAGAGCAAAGAGGTACCTTTTGTTGTTGAGTTTTTTGAAGTCGAAGGTGAAACGACGTCGGATTGGGGGGGCGTTAGGGAAGTCGTCAATGTGGAATGTGGAATGGCGTCGGTTGTGTTCTTCGTCTTCGTTGTTGTCGGAGGTTGGGAGTCGGTGGTTGCCGTGTTTGGTGTCGTTTTGATGTATCAAAGTCTCGCGATCGTCGTCGTCGTCCGATGAATCTCTCTCCATTTTGTTGATATCTGTGGGAGAGGGCTTCAATTCGGCACGGCTATATTTGTAATGTTCTTTCTGCGGTGGTTGTCGGTTAGAGATTGGAATCGGAGATCTGAAGAGGTGGCTACTTACTGGTTAGTGAGTGGGAGAAAAGAAAAATTAAAAAATTAAAAATAAATGAAAAATGAACGTCGGTCGGTGGATCCACTCGATAATGACCCGTTAGCTGCTTACCGAACTCGGAATTGGCCCGACTCGACTCTCACCGCCCGCGTGGATCGCTGGTATTGGACAAACCATTAATGATAAATTCCCGGTAGTTAATAGCATCAGAATCCCTAATCTTTTAAATTATTACAATGAAGGGCATAGTTTTGGTTTTACTTTATATAGATCCTTGCTATCAAATTGTATTTTAAAAACCCGTTAAATGTCTTTTACTCAGAAAACTCTAAAACAAACGAGTCTTGACTTCTGCTAATCCCAGGCTGAACTTCATTCACAAGTCAAACCGAGTTTGCGCAAGTGAAATCATTTAAGAAGATGCAATTCTTGACATCCCACAAGTTTTTGAAACTGTAGCTAGTCTAACATTGAATGAGGAAATTAGTGATAGATACAACAATGCTTACGAGCAATAACAACGCTGCAAGTGTGCCAGTATTAGCTAAAGAGCTCTATCGATTACATAAATTACATGAATAAAAAATACTACGATCTAAGATTGCTGGGGTCAAAATAGCTGCACCCATGTTCACTCTGCCCAAAGAGCTGAGATGAAAACTGAGCATCCCAGAAATTCATTGGGTTTTATAAACAGGAATACTTCAAGCTCCTTCTGTCACTTCAACGAGCCTCCCACGCACCCATTTTTTAGTTACAGTTTCTGGTTTAGAAAGTTTCTCCACTTCCATATTCTTAACTTCTGATCCATTTGGCTGAGGATTCTTTTCGTATTCACTAGTCCCATTTGGTTCCAAATAGCCAACATGAGTTGCTGAATCAGACTGCATCATTAGACTCTCCAAATTCAGCGTCTGCAAACTATATCCATTTGAATTCGCACAAAGAATTTCCTCACCATTCATTTTACCAGGTATTGTGAAACTAGCAAAATTGAAATCCTCATCTTTACCGCATGCTAGTGTTTGGTTTCCATTTACTCTTACATGTTCTGGCAGGTCCACAGCTCCATTTTCTGTTTCTTCAGTTTCCTTCTTTCCTTGACTAACTAATTCAGCTGAGATGGCAGAAGGAAAGCCATCATTTTCATTATTGGATGTGATCTCCCCCGTTTCTATGGATTCAATTGTTTGAGTTGCTTCAGCTATAAGCTTTCTGGTTTCAATTAAGGAAGCTCGAGCAATAGGGCTCTTCACTGCAGCAACCCCGAGGGCCTTTGCAGCCTTCTCAGCTTCAGCAATTAACAACCTGCAGCAGGATGTCATATGATATAAGCATTAACGATGAAAAGAATAACCCTGAAACTTCAAACTCAGAGGTTAAAACTTTGCATTTGGGCAACAAAATAGCGCAGGCACAGATCAATTAATAAACCTTGCTCGTTCAATGGCTTCAGTTTTCTTAGATTCTGTAGCTGATCTTTGTGCTCTGATATTTTTTATCATCTCCAGCTTGGAACCTGCAGAAGGATCCTTATATAAGGGCCTATTACTTCTCCGCAACTTGAACTTCTCAATTTGTTTGTTAGGCTCATTCCTAGGAGAAAAGTCCGTATCAGTTTCCTTTTTCTTTTTGGGCGTTTGTTTTGAGGACTGTGTAATGGCTCTAGGCTTTCTCTTTGCCTTTCTTTCAACTCCAACTGGTACGCCATGAAATTTTGACAGGCCAGCACAAACCCGTTCACGGTATTCCTAGGAGAGGAAAGCAAAAAAAAAAGAAAGAATATTCAAAATAAAACTGTTTACCCAGTCAAAAAAATGAAAAATGGTAATTAATTTTTGCCAGCATGAACTGTATTTTCAATTGGGTTCAAGAAAGACTTCTAGAGAGCGCAAGTCATATTTATTATGTTTGAAACTATCCCATGTTTGGGTGAGTGTGTTGTTTTCACCAGATAAGATGACGGTGGACAAATGAATCCTGAAAATTTTTCCTTCAGTACGGCTATTCAACATAATTGTTATATTCATAGACACCTTCAACTTATCCCAGGTTTTCCAAATAAAGTTTGACAAGAACAGGTTCCCTTTTGTATTCTTCAATGATTTTTGATGAATTCCTTGAAATTACTATTTGAGGCTTTCTTAAATTGTGTTCACAGTTAGTTATTAAGTCAACCCTTGCATGCTGGAAATGTGCTTATGCTGCAAAGGTACATGCACCAAAAATTTACCCAGAGTGAAAAAAACATTGATAATGCACGCTCTGAATACTGTAAGCACTTACAGGATCGGCCCATTTGGCAGCGATTGCTTCTGCAATCTTCTTTCTTTGTTCAGCAGGCTTTGGAGCTCTCTTGCTACCTTTTGTCCTAGGCATTGTTTTCCTCCGTTCAACACTCTCCAACCACTCCTTCTTAAGCTGTTCATCCAAGATGTTATAAGAATACCATTGCAACTCTTCCTCACCAGCAAGGCCCCTTCTAGCAGCTTCAGCGATCAAGTTCTGCCACTCGAAATAGCAACTTTCCTGCACCATCAGCTTTCCTCGGCGTTTTTCCCACCCCATACGCACCCCAATCCCAATTTTCTTCTTAGTCTCTTCACTGTAAGAACATTAAGAATAGAGTGAGCATATTTGTTCAAAGATATAAAGAAAAAGTGCAAAATCAAAATTTAAAATCACACAACTTAAATTGAACTCTTTGGAAACCCATGAACAGGCAGACTTCCAACTTATATCAGCATACTCCAAATGTAGTAAGAAAGATGGTAATTACTACCTACCTCTGAGCATGCCCCAGATTAACTAATTTCATTCTGATCTGCATAGCAAAATTATATTGTAAGAATAAACAAACTTAGGCAATCAGAATCAATTACAAAGATAAATCACGAAATCAAGAACACAGTTCCGTTTTATCCAATTATTTACATTATATGCCACATAACAATTACATGACATTGATATTTTATCCCTTGAAATTGCTAAAAGAAAAACTTGAGCCCAAAATGGTCCATGAAGACAAGAGAATCATCTAAAATCACAACAGCACTACATGTGGAAAGCTTTCTTTTTAAGTTAACTTGTTAATTTTAACTCAGAGGCATACCAAAGTAATAAATTATTTAGAATCTTCTATATTGAATATTGAGTTTGTAGTCAGCTCAATTAATATCAACTTTGGATGTCTATATCGAATAAGTTCAGGTAGCAATATTATGTACCGCTGAGACTGGCAATTAAAAAGCTATGGACCTATAAGAATCTGTGATTCAGGCAGATTATCTAGCTAATGCAATATCTCAGAGCAGCAAATGCAGTGTTGACTAGTATACTTTACCAGAATGATGCAGCATTAAATTAAAAGTAATGACCTAAGTTTCATGAGCTCCTCCAATAGCCTTCATCCTCACATGGATGGTAATTCGCAAATTCATTGAACATGGATCAATTAAGTAGCAAATTACAAAATAGGGCATTAAAAAAGGCATGGCTTAAACATTGAATGGTGTCTAGTTGATTTTATTCTAATAATTTTTAAGGGCATACAAAGGAAAAACTTAAAATTATTCTTACATGACATCACCTTAGGATTCTGCATGGCAAGCCTTGTTCTCTCTTTGATGCGCTGAAGGGTTTCTGAACACAAACAGATTACCAACACTGAATGTTACATGGAAATGAAAAAAAAAAAATTAATTGATAACTGTTAAACTAAATGTAATGAGCATTTACTTACCGGCACTGTGCTTCCTTCCTTTGTTCCATGGTGTGTTTCCTTTATTAGCTTTAGATATTCTCATCCGTCTCAACTTTTCTCTCTCATCCAATGCTTCAGTTTCTCCATCAGATGACTGAAACTGCATTGCTGGAAGACCTGCATCGACACCTAGTACTGCATCCTTTGCCCTATCTTCCTTACGGACGAGACACTCAGGTTCAATGGTAGCAACTGCAGTTATCAGGAGTTTACCTCTTCGTGTCTCAATTTGTCCAAGATTAATACTTGTTTTAGTCGTGAATTGGAATGGCTTTGACGCAAAGCATAACCTCTTGTCATCTCCCAAAGTAAATTTACACGATAAAACTTTAGCATGAGTAAGGGTTTGTGCCCTTAGCGGACCCAGATGGTTTTGCAAGGAAGGCTGACCAGTAGCAATATCTGTCAACAAGTTCCAGACAAGCCAGTTAAATCCTACGGCCTTAAAACCATAATATCAAATCAACCCAATGACAGAAACACAGGAAATTCGTCAAACCAAGCAATTCAAAAGAACCAACACTGAAATAATTCATAATACTATTAATTCAAAAACAGACCCTAAGAACTAAAGGGCATGCATATTTTGCTTCAGCCATTAATGAAAACAGAAAAAAAAATGTGAATCTTATGCAACCAATGCCTTTAAGCAACTAGTGAGTCAAAAGAGCCAAAATGGTTAATTTACTTCACATATAGCTATCAAAATCATAACCCATGTTGACAATTTCAAAGTCTCTGCAAGAGAAAAAAGCAAAAAAGAAAAAAAAATTAACTAAAAGTTGATATGGAACAAGAGAGAAGGTACCTAATAAAGGCATGGATAGGAGCTCATTCAGGTAAACAAGAAATACAAATACAAAGCAACTTGCAGTCTTAGTTTCAGTGAAACAACGAATGATAATACAAAAATGATATTGACAAAAACGGTGAATGAGAAAAGATAACAGCGACAGCGCAAGAGAAGAATTCCAGATACACAGATTTGCTTGTGACTTTGTGTTGGGTGTTGGAGGAATGGGAGGGAGGGAGACAGAGCCACAGAAACTACAGAGATACTCTGCTCTCAAATATATCTATGGAAAGCTGGATATTGGATAATGAACGTTTCAGCACAGAAACAAAGCCCAGTGTTTATTCTCATCTTGATGGGCTGGGCTTCAATATTGGCCCAGATTATAAAATATCAATATTCAATTGTTGACCCACATCTTAATCGTTTTTTATTTTGGATTTTTTTTCATCACCCTACTAAATCTCTCCCAGAAGAAGCCAATGCTTGGAACAGTTGGAAATATCCTTACACTCTAATTGGTTGCTGTCATGATCAATTGATGGAAATTAAAACGAAAACTGACGAAGTACTAGTCGAATAAGGATAAGTATTATGTCATATGAAGAATCAACATCCGGGAAATAAAATAATTAATTAGTTGGATACATACAAAACTTTGGTCTTGCTAGTCAAAGGGGAAGAGAAGCAAAAATTTTATCAATTTGTTGTCATCCAATATTTTCATCAACAGACAATGCTAGAAGTTTGCTTCCTTCTTCTTACAAATTAAAGGAAAGATAACAAATGACGCAACAATTCCATCGCTTTGCAGCAAAATGATCACCACGGCCATGCTTATAGCACTAATAGTACTCTACTACTCAATCCATTTGTGTTCCAAATGGATGGCACAGTCAAATGATCATCACCATGGCAAAAAAGAGAAGAGCAGCCGCAGCAGCCTAAGCCTCGGCATCACTGCTGATTGTGCCGTGTGTCTCAGCAAGATCTCCTCAGCCGAACCACTTCAAGTGCTGCCAACATGTCACCACGGGTTCCATGCCCATTGCATTGATGCTTGGCTTGTGCTTCACTCAACTTGCCCCCTTTGTAGAGCCCATGTGCCCTTTTGCTCTCCTCAGCGAGCCGGTCTTGTTTCTTGCTACTTATGAGGTGTCTCTGCTGTCAAGTCTTAGAAAATGCATGGAGATTTCTCTTGATGATGATCAGCTTGTACTTCTTATTCTTCATAATGTTAATATATGTTCAACATTCATTCTTGGAAAACTATTGGCTTTTTTTCTTCTAATTCTCTAGAAATAGAGAAAATATATAGCCCAAAGGCAAAGAGGATGGACCATTCGAAACAAATTAATACAGTTAATTGTGGTGTCTATGCACTGACCCATGAGCACAAGCCAATCCAAATATACAATATTATCCTTGAAAGTTCCAAAAGGCTTGCTGTGATTTGGTGTGATGGGTTAAAAACATCAAGGCAACTTAGCCCTCCACTAATCCATATAACTTGTGGATTTTAAATGAGAGCTCACCAAAGCATAAACTAGCAGCTGCCAATGACATTAATTGCAAAACCGGCTGGTGCAAAGCAAGGCTAATGCATTGAAGAAAGTAAAGTAAGCACAGCTGATGGAACCTCCCAGAAAAAGTTGATTGTTACAAAGATCCGATCATCCAAAGTGCAACCTATAAACAAATTTAAATAGAAAAAAAAAAATGGTTATTTGATAATTGGATTTGTATTGGATTAGAAACAAGAAAATGCATATATTTATAGTTAAAAAAAAAAGGTTACTTTCAATAAATAGTCTCATTATTATCTATTAAATTATTATCACGCGTGTATTTACTCGTACATAATTAATTGAGAGTCTCACGTATATGGACCAAGAACAGTTAAAACTTACACTTGTATATAGCTATCTTTTGATTCTAGTATTCACGTTTCCACTCCTGTCATACGTCTCTCAACTTGCTATTGCTATTGTTTGTCCGATGTCTGCAAAATGCTGCTCAATCTCAATAAGACTTCCAATACCAAACAATTTAGCTACCATATGTGTGTACCTATTCCTGTAGGTATATATATACATATATATATATATATATATATATCGAGATCAACATCCATCTCCATTTAGTAATACACTCAAACTTTATGGAAGCTTGAACAACGTATGGTAAGCTAATTAAGTGCTGGCTAATCTTTTAAAGAAGTACTAATCCAAGTTGCTCTTTATTTTTTTTAGCAACTTTCGTGGGAGCTTCCGCTGAAAGATGGGTGGGGTTGCATTATTAGTTAGCAAATTACACATTATATAAAATTAACACGGCAAAACAAAATTAGCATAAAAACACAACAATTACATACAAATCAACTCTTCTACATGCCGCTGTTTTTGTCATAGTACTGAAGGTGGAGCCATGAAAATGCCTTCGAGCCCTAGGCCCAACAAAAAAATATATTTTTACCCTTATATTCATGCCTACCCTCCCCCCCCTACCCCCCCCCCCCCAACCAAAACTCGAGTTGAGTTCACCTCTATAATTGTTGGCTCCTCGTATTTTCAATGTAGGTCCCCCAAAATGCTAGCCCTACCCCACTAATCTTAGTGATTTGCTCCTTGGAATTTTAGTGATTTGTCCTTTGATCTCTGTTAAACTATTGTATTTGTTAATTACTTTTTAAAATTACTCTTTGTAGACTAGATTTTTGGCCCCATCCTGACTACTCACTAGGAATTTCGGTGGGTTTCTTAATCTCCATTTACCTATTTAAAACAACTTTGAGAGCATAATTGATGGGAAAGGAGCGGCTGATTGGCGCAACACAAGATTTTGTACATGAATGTTCCTCATTACTTCTGGGAACTTTCTCAAAAAGGCAGAGTGTAATAATTGAATGTGCCTCTCCTTCACGTTTGTGTGTTTGTGCTTTTGCCACGAAATACCATCAATTGCTATAATTAGGGTAAAAAAAATCATTTCCACTTAATCATTCTGTCTAATAAGTATTTGAGTGCTGTAAAGCCCAGAATTACGGCAGCCAAAAGTTTATATTGTGAAATAAAGATTTGGTTCATAGGTTTATTGGCTAAAGTAGCCCAGGTTATTGATAACTTATTAGATGACCTTTTTTTTTAAAACCACAATGTAATAAATTATCAAGATTTATGTGTTTTTCTGAACTTTTCAACACTTTAACACTCCATATTGAAACATTATGAGGCGGTGCCGCGTTAGGACTAGGAGGGGCTGAAGTCCCCTCTAATTTTTTAAAATTTACAAATTTAATTTAATATTTGTCTTATTTATCATAAAAGTCCCTATTAAAATTTAAAAATAATCAAAATATTAAGTATTTATCTTTAACTTCTAACCCACAAAGAAATTGTTATTTTGAGATTCGTTTCACCCTGTCTCTCTCACGCAAAAAAATAAAAATTATTTTATCTTATTGAGTTTATCAAAATGATTTTTCTTCAATGAATCTTATGACACTTAAAATTCAATTTGATGTTTACATTAAATAGGCGGGTTCTAATAGTAAATTTTTTAATTTGAAAGAAATTGATAGGCTAACAAGAAAAATAGTTGATACTAGAAAAGATAAATTGCATTCATTAATTTATTTATTGATAACATTAGCATTGATTTTACTAATTGTCATGACTATAGTAATAAAAGGCATTTTCAACTATTAAATTTTGTGAAAAATCATCTGTGAAATTATATTAGAGATTAATAATAGAGTAATATTATTGTTGCACATGTAGAAAAAGATTTATTTGGTATTCTTGATGATAAGTTTATTTTTTAATATTTTTAACATATGAAAACATGTCAAGATCAATTATAAATGCATTGAATATATTAATGAATGTTTATTTTTAGTACTTGTTACTTGTTGACCTTTTTTATATTACATTATTATTTAAACTTAGCCCCTATTAAGTTAAATTTCTAATACCGCTACTGGAAACATTTCTATATAAATAGTTATTTTCTAATACGAATTCCATTATTATTTTTTTATGCAGACAATCTTTTAAACCATAAAATGTAAAAAAATTAATTAATTTTTAATTTTCTTAAACCAGACATTATTAAAAAAAAATGTGGCTATAAAGTAAATGAATAGACATTCTGATAAGGTACTGTGTTTGTCTTGTGTAATTGGCTTCAAGGTGAGTAGGTGGGATTCATATTCTTATATTTTACCTTTTTTTTGTTTTTTTATTAGACAATTTTCTTCAAGTCATCGGACACTGATGGTTAACGAACAAGATTTAAATATCAACAGTTTGGGAAACATTTGTGGCCAATAAAAAAGTTGCCACACAAGCGAGAGAAATTAAGTCAAAATTAATTGACTACAATGTCAAAAGTAGGTGGCATTATCAGCGGTGTTATCGGCTGCCACGGATCCAGGAATCAAAGGGTTGTTTTCGTCTCGAAATTTGAATTAAGTACTGTATAATTAAAACTTAACTCCATGTGAAAGTATTGAGGCATGACCCCACTTACTAGATCATAATCTCTCGTGCTTATGCTTTTTTACTTTTCTTCTTCCTTTTGTTTTGTTTTTTACCTAGTTTGTTTTGCGAAAGCCGATTCTTAAATCTTGCTTAGGCTTTGAAGTGCGTCAATTCTCTCTCATATATTGCATTAACATTGACCTTTTTAAGACCCTAACTTAACTGCTCAAATATATCACCATGGTTAAATAAAATCTCTATAGAGACAAAAGCTTTGCCTTTCATGTAATAAGGGTAAGCATCCGGAAGTCAAGTAAGAGTTGAAACATTAATATTTAAATGCAAGTCTTGATATGTCCTTTCATTTCATACAAAGATGTGACCCAAATTAAAGCTCGTGTGAATTTCGATAGAATGAAATAAAGGCTAAAAACGAGGTGGGAGAAAGAGGCCTGAAAATGAGAGAAGATTGAAAGCAAAGTGAGCACCTGAAAAATCACATTCATGACATATTAATGAGGTCTTGCCAATGGGCTCATAGTCAATTAGCACCACCCATGCACTCAAATTCGAGTTCCAAACATAATTCTTATCCTTGGGTAGGGGTTGAATTATTTTTATATAATTTAGAATAAAACAGATATCTTTCGATATTATGTGAGGGTAGAATTTTAAATAGTACTATAATAGGTTTATCACAGAGAGTTTCGGTCGATTTCTTATTGTAAACATTAATAAAATTATAATATATCAGTGTATAAAAAAAATGAGCTCTCAGTATACGTATGCGAATTTGAAATTGAATTGCCAGAGTTGAATTATATCCAATCATTTTAAGCAAAGACTATTGGTAACTGTCATATGAAATTAGAAGGAATTTTCGAAGATATTTACAAGTCCAACAAATTCAAGTCAATAAGGCACAATTTTTGGTCAATCTTCTTCATGTCACCTCCAATACGCTGTATTTGTTGGATGGCTCCGGCAAGTTGCCACTTGCCCGCAGGCTCTTGTCTTTTGACATGGTCAATAAATTGTCGATGTGATCATGAGGACTTTTGAAATAAACTTTAATTAAAATAAAGTGTGTTATTAAAATGGTAATGATAAAATTGTAAAGGCGTGTTACTTTCAAATTAAAAACTTAAAAAGTATTGATATGAATAGATTAACATTAAATAGGGATGGTAATTTTTTCCGATGGGATGGGATCCTGTGGAATCCCATCTCATTTGGGACGGAATTGAGACATATTTTTGTCCTATAAAAAATTTAAGGACGAGAGTGAGATATTTTTTAATCCCAATTACATATGCGGGACGGGAGTGAGATTGATAAATTTCGTCCCATCCCGTCTTATTACCGATTAAGAATGAAATTTTTTTCAATTGAGATCTCATCTTTTTTGGAACGGGATTGAGACATATTTTTGTTCCAAAAAAAATATAGGGACAGGACTGTAACGTTTTTTCATCCCATTTGCATATACGGGATGGGACTAGGATTTTTATTGCCAACCCTAACATTAAGCAGAAAAGGAACATTCAATAACTTAACAGTTTATTTATTTATTTATTATTATTTTTGGTGGGTACGTAGAGTGTGTGGTAGATTAAAGATATGATCAAATAATGTATATAAGGTTCTTTTGGCGTAAGGATGAGCATTATATTAGTCTTGGTCACAAATGCATTAATCTTAAGTAAATGAATGTAACACATCGTTTTGTCCGGTATAATGAGCTAAATTTTTATTTGAAAAAAAATTCAAAATTTTTATTATACATATAACTTTAAAGTTTTTCATTATTAGTCTCTTTATTTTAAATAACTATATATTGTAGTTTCTCAACTATGAGAATAAAATAAAGAGCTATCTACTACGCAACTGATGAATAGTTGACTACAAAATGATTCAACTTAAATAAATTCAAACACTTATAAACCCTATTGTTTTTTTTTTTCATGAAAAATTACGTAAACATTTTGTTTAGGACTAAGGTAACAAAAGAATCAAAATAAAATAAGCAACAAAAAAAAGAATTTGAAAATATTAGCCCACCCCTAAACCTACGCCAACGCCAAAGCCAAAGCCACCACACAAGTCAAAATGTGGCAGCTCATCAACATTAAAAGAAAGAAACGTAACGGAGTAATAGATTGATAATGCGAAATGGAATCACATAATTCACACAGTTTTGGACCAGAAAAGTACCGTCGTCTTCTACCCTTTTTCCTCTCCCTCCAAAAATAAAATTCCAACTTTCCAAGCCTCCGGTCTTCGTTCCTCTGTCAAAACGTTGAATCTTTCTTCGTTTCTTGTTAAGTGATCAGCGGATCACTTCCTCGTTATTAAAGCCACCATATTTAAGAAACACAAATCCAACTTTTGCACCCTTATCAAAACTAAAAACTTCTTTCGTTTCTTGTATAAAGTTTCTCTCGTTCCGACACAAGCACACAAAAATCCTCATCTGGGTTTGTTTTGCTTCTAACGAAAAATGAGTGCCTCTGACGGTGATGAAAATGGATTTAACAACACCGGTTCTCTTGAAATAACGGGACAAATCATGGTGATAGCAATAATTGTTCTCTTTTTCGTAGTGGTCTTTATTCTGTTTCTTCACCTGTACGCCAAGTGGTTCTGGTGGCGGATTGAGCAGACGCCGGAACCTTCTCCCAGTCGTAGCCACCGCCGCCGCCGTCGTTTTGTCTTTGCTCCCGGGCAGGACCCTGCTGTCACTCTCCGTGCTGGGCTTGATCCTGCAATCCTGAGGAAAATCCCTGTGGTTGCATTCAACCAGCAGGACTTTAAAGATGGACTTGAATGTGCAGTGTGCTTAAGCGAGCTTGAAGATGGAGAGAAAGCTAGGCTGCTGCCGAAATGTAACCATGGGTTTCATGTTGAGTGCATTGACATGTGGTTTCAGTCTCACTCAACTTGCCCTCTCTGTAGGAACCCCGTTGATGTTGAACGCTCAAACAATGGCAACGGTGAACCATCAGTGGAGATTGATATTCAGAATTCACAAGAAAGTTTGGAATCTGGGTACTCAACAGATTCACCTCCGAATTTCCCTACTAATGTGCTGTTCTGGGGAAATGAAAATCTGGTTAGCTCTGCTGGTGTTTGCGTGCACGAGGGTGTTTCTTCATCATCATCTTCTTCTTCTTCTTCTTCTTCTACTGAGATGAATAATAGTCGGCGGGGTGCTGAAATGTTGGTGATCGATATTCCTGTAAATAGTATGAGTGAGCATTTCTCATCATTGTCACCTGTCGAGGAAACAAAGTCGCCTATGACGACAAGATTGAGGTCATTGAAGAGGCTTTTGAGTAGGGAGAAGAGGGTAAGTCCTTGTGGTACTACTGGTACTAGTAGTTCTTGTGATGTTGAACAAGTTAGTAGAGCATAGATTTCAATTTTCAGAAGCAGCTTTTTGTTGCCTGAAGATGTGATTGTATAGTATCTCGGCACATATTGGCCTAATGGTTTGAAGAATGATTCAATTCTGTGAACTCGAAGACCTTGTTGTTCTTCCTGGTGATGAATGCAGAGCACACTGCTCTATTTTTCTGTATGAAGAGCTGTTCAATTGATTGTTTGTAGAGAGAAAAAGTTTCCTCTGTTTCTGAGAAGCTAAGCAATTATTTCTTAATTCTTCATCTATTGAAGAAGCATTTTTTTTTAACATTATTGTTTAATGGTAAAAGCTGTAACAAACTCTATGATTTAACTTAATTATGCAAATTGGCTTCTTTTTACTTTATTTCTCTTTATGTGAATCAGGCTTTGAGGGGAAGATAAAATTCAAGCCGGAAACATTCCTTTCGAGCTCTGATTTGGTTCCAGTTCTTTTTTCTGTTCATTCATTTTTTGACAGGAATTTTTAGGTCTCTTTTCTTTCCTAGAAGTTTCATGAGTAAGAGTTGCAAAATTATCACGTAAGTTCTTGGAAATTTGACAAAAGTATAATGCGCCAAAGAATGCAGGAAAAGTCAAAGATGTGGATTAAAATTCAATAACTTCAAAATTTCGACACTTTTTCCACAAATCATCGAATCCTACACACAGTTAGCATGTCAGCTATACAATAAATAAATAATGTCATAAATAATGTTATGATATGTGTATATTTATTTTGAAAAATCATCATAAAAATGGTGGTTATATTAAATTCAACTAGATATGTCATGAATACATTACTTCATTGTAATACACCAAAATAGACTCTGCCACCGAGATAATGCAGATTCCCAATTTCAAAGCCAGTGCTTCAGGGAAAAAAATTAAGTCACCAAATACACAGGACCATAGGACTTAACATGATGGGGGTTGTTAAGCTGATCAAGACACATATACGGTATCTCATTCTCCACTTTCCGACTGGGACTGAAAAAATAGGCAATTGGTCCGGATGTTGGACGCCGCTGCCTCATGCCATCTCCCCTGCTACTGCTGCCAGATATTGGACCAGAGACATGACCCTTCCTTGGCTTTGAAATGTGAGAAGTATTTGCGGCAGGTTCCATGCTAGGGTGCTTGCTGTTTTTCTCCATTTTTAACCACGAGAATAGAGACTTTTTCCATGACTTCTTGGTCTTTTTATCTTCTCCTAATTTCTTCTTACCAGTTTCTTCCGAAAATGTTGATGGGGCCTGAAACTTCACTTCCCTTGCATGTTGCCTTGCTTCTTCCAAGAACTGATTAAAGTCACAACCAAATGATATTGGTATTCGAATTTTGTACCCATTGAAAAAGACTAAAGCAGATCCAACAGAACTGAAAGAACAAACTGGTTTTACCTGTGAGAAATCAACCTGAGGATCGAATTCATGGACACCATAGTCACTTGTCTCATAGTTCATGTGTATTGGAGAGTGCTTCATCGTGGCCTGAAAACTAAAACCAATTCAAAAATATATATATGCAATCAGAAAAGGAATATGAAACCAAAGAGTTAAAGCGTTCTTTCATGAACTTGATAATGTAAATGCTCAAAGTTGTGTAAAGAAATACATGTGACATTGTGAGAGTGACAGATGTCTCTACAACTTCACTTTGCTTCTTTTGTATATTAAAAGCCTTTTGAAATGAAAAGCAAATGTTCTAAGTTGTAAACATTTGAAGGAATCCATCTGCTAGAGCAAAAAGGGCAAAGGCCAGCTTCCAAACTGAAACCCCATCAGATTCAAAAATAGAAATAGAAACCTGTTTGGTGGTTGATATGCAAGTGTAAAGCTTTTACTTGTATTATCTTTTGGAAAAGACGTTGGGGGCAGATAATTAGTTTAGTTAGGTGGTTGATATGCAAGTGTAAAGCTTTTACTTGTATTATCTTTTGAACAAGCAATGATCTGTAAAATTAAAGCTACTATAAGTGATTCTGAAAATTAGCAGAAATCCAGGAAAGAAAACGGAATTGCAAGAAAAGAACAAAGATTTAATGGAATATAATCATGAATCATGATGTCTCACCTCTCTCAAATCAAACTTGATCATTAAGGCAGAGGCAAGAGTTAACAAAAGACACAGAGTTTGCTAATATTTATCACACTTTATGTAACTTAAAGATGCATAAAGGAAATTTAAAAGATGAAGGGCAAAGAGAAGATATTTCATTGTATGATAAAAACTAAGTGGATTAAATAATGACAATGAGAAGACAAGAGTATCATTATTATAATTACTTTTTTGTGAGCAAATGGAAATAAACTTAAAAAATTTGATGCTTTTTGGGGACTGAGGAGTGAATGCTTGCTTCATTTCCGGTGCATGTCTGGGACACTTTGAGGCTTTCTTTATCGAGTGTTTGAGGGATTTGTGAGAACAACAAGCAGGTGATTTACCGGTAAATCATGGGTGGATGCATAATGTTTGAGATGATGAAATAGCAGTAGCTCCTGTAAATAAAAGGGAGGGAAAAAAAGGGTTAACTTCTACAAAATCTAACATTTTTTTTTAATACAATAACATTGACTTACCAAAAAGGCACACAATTCTTTTTGCAAAAAATATGATAAAGGTGTTGAGACACAAGAACATGGTCCAGCAATGATAATGTCTTTGAGCCAAACTGAGAATTAACAAGTTTTCTCTTCTTTTTTTTTTTCATTTTGAGGAGTAAACAGAATCCTTTTGTACAAATATAATAAATAAGTCTGTTGATGTGAGGAAAAAAAAAAATTACACTTTTGAGAAGCGTGTGTGGTTGTGGTTGTAGGCAACAAATCTTTCAATTTAAGAATGACTGCATGTCTGCATCTGCAAAATGTCAGATGCTCCATATTATGATTCAAAATCCCACAAATGAATATATCAGCTTATCTCATCTTCAACCAGAAGAGTAATAATGTTAGCGTATGGCAACTGCTAGTCCTTTTGCATCTATATATTGCTATCAGCTTGGTATCTCAATGGACTTCAGATCACTAGCAGCCGAGAAAACCATGCCTCCAATTCACATTTCTAATTAATTATGAAAACGATAATACTATATTAGTTCAGACACATAATCTTCATTTAACATGTTGTAAGTGTTGGTTGACTTTATTTTCTATCATTAATATGAAAGTATTACACCATTTATGAAATGATCGCACCTTATATGCCACATCACTTGGGATAATAGAGAATATGCAGACCAACTATGGATGTGTAACACCACTCTTATAAGAAAAAATGCTAAAAGAGTTGCTTACCACATCACTCTCATACCTCTAATTTGAAGATATAGTTTTTTGGAACATTAATTAAGGGAAATTATTAGCCGTCTACCCTTAAATTTATAATATATTGTACGATTCCTGAAATTTCAAAGAATCTCATTGGATTTCTAGTCACTTAAAATAACCTTGACATAGTCTTTACTAATGCAGCCTGCGCTGTAAAGGACAAGTTGGGGAAGGTTTGCTAAGAGGAATTGAGAAATCTGGTCTCGTTGAGATGAAATGAGTCAATAAAGTTGACACACAGGGAGATAGACATGAAGCTGTATCTTTCTCTAGTGCTGGAGTGTCATTATTTGCCTCATTGAAAGAGTTTGTTGGTAGTTGGTAACTGCAAGTCACTGCAAGTCAACAAAACTTGGGAACTGGTAAGACCTAATAAGAATATGAAGATGGTCGGGAACAAGAGGGTATTGTGTTAAATAATACATAGGATACAATACAGCAAGTCAAATTCATCCTAAATTTATTCAATCGTTCCCAGATCGAATCCGGAAAACAAATAAAGTATAAAATATCCTTATTGAATTTTGATTTGGACTTGTGTGTAATCCGAATCCTAATCTTATATGACGTAGCATTCTACTTAAGCCAGCCTTGACGAAGTAGAATGACAACACAGGCTGCAACTTTCGAACACGTCGCGCAACGTGTTCTCCGAATTTTTTTTTTTTTTTAGGGGCTCCTAACCGTTCTTACGGGTCGCTCTGTCTTTACTCGTCTTCATTCCAAATAATTGTCTCTTATTATTCAATTGTTGACGCATTTAAGTTAATGCCTCTATAGGATAAAGATTTTTCGGCCCACAAATAACCATTGTTGGCCGACAGTGACTGGGACTGTGAGTTGAATTTCAGGATTAAGCGGTGGCATTATGGCTGATGTGAGGAGCATGAAGCCCAAAATTGATAACGCAGACAGGATATCTGCGTTGCCAGAACCGTTACTGCAGCATATAATGTCATTCCTCCCTTCCAAAGACGCTGTTCGGACTCGCCTATTGTCTAAGATATGGGAAAAAGCCTGGTGTACTTTCCCAGTCTTAAATTTCGATGAAGACTTGTTTGAGCGTGAGTTGCTGGAGATGAGGGCTGCTCGTGGTGATGTCCAGAAATTTAATCAGGCAAGGGGGAAGTTATTAAATTATTGGAAACAAGCTCTGGAAGCCCACCGTCACCATTGCAGCACTGGTAAGTTAAGCGTAGAGAAGTTGAGGTTTAAGGCGAGTTTCTTAGATGATTCAGAATTAGCAGACCGATGTGTTTGCTACGCAATCGAAAGTACTGTCAAAGAGCTGGAGCTTCATACCATTCTTCGGGGTGATCGCTTGTACCATCTGCCTCAAATGGTTGTCTGCTCAGAAACAGTAAACGTGTTGGACCTGTTCGGCTGTATATTATTGGAGTTTCCAGGGCGTAATTCTGTGAAGTTACCTTCTTTGAGGAAACTGAGACTAGCTCAGGTTCGTGCATCAGATCAAGTAATTGAGAATCTTGTTGCCGGATGTCCTCTGATTGAGGATCTGATTTTTGAATTTTGTGAGGGGCTCAAAAGCATCAAGTTATTTGGTCGTAGTAAACTGAGGGACATCAAGATAAAGGGCGGTAGGGAAGCCGAAGAGGTGAATATCAATGCATTAAATGGCCATTCAATAACTGTTGTATCGCCACTGCCGTCGGGTAAGATCAATGAGGTCTCTTGCAAGAATCTGAAATCCTTGTTTCTGTGTATAACTTCTGTGGTGGACGAGACTCTTTCCTACCACATTACTAGACTCGTCGTGCTTGAGTGCCTAGGCTTAATTGTCTGTTTCGAGTTGCAAAATATTAAGATTTCAAGTCCTTCTCTTAAACGTTTGGAGATCTTTAAGTGTACGAAGCTGGCCGCAGTCGAGATTGAGACTCCTAATTTAAGTAAATGTAAATATAACGGTGGTGTAGTACCCTTCTCCTCGAGTACTGCTTTGAAGCTGTTGGAAACTGATCTGAATTTGTACACCATAAATTTTGACCCTCAATGGTATGTCAAGTTCATTGAACTTATCGCAAAGTTCCATCAGTGGTCCAAAGTGTTGAATTTGCTAAGTGAATGTGGTGAGAGTGTGATAGTTCCAAAAGAACTGAGGCAAATTTTACCTCCCCCATTATCTGGCGTGAAGCATTTGAACTTTTCAATAAGTATTCCATTCAAGAAGTTTGCAATTGCACAAGTTGTGGATGGTTTGCTGTGGATGTCGCCTCATGTAGACACGGTGACTATAGAATATGGACGTGCCTTCCGGTTCTGTTTTCAGATCTTATACAAGAAGGATGAGGTTGTTAGTGGAGGATGAAGAAAAACTGCTCAATGCTGCAAATCCGTTCCTGTCTTGTGTTGGGGGCATTGCATACAGAAAATTGAATTTGAGATGATAAGCAAAGGCGTGGATTTTAATTCGGCTCGTATGGTGTTTGAGGATGAAGATATCTTAAAGAAGATTATTGGTCTTGAATATTTGATATGGGAAAACAACAAACTGCGCTGGATATGTAAAGATCAGAGTTGTATGAGTGAGCTCCGTGCAGTCTTGGATTGGGCTTTGAGGCCTTACTTATTTTAAAACTTATTTGCAAATTTTTTTTAAAATTATCGTAAATTTAAAATGAGTCAATCACTTATTTTTAAACACTTGCTTAATTAATTAACATTTAAAAGAGAATTTAATATTATAATTTTAAATTTTTTTATTCGCTATTAATATATAAATTAGAGATTTAAGTTTTTTTTTTTAATTTTTAATTTATAAATTTATTTTAAAAAAAAAAACAACAGACCTAACCCCGGCCCACACCTTTTTTGCTTAGCCCTTATTCAGTCCCTCGCATGAAAGACTAGAGTCAAAGCTTGTGAAAATGGTTAGGACCGACCTAGACTTTTTTGCTGGCCCTGCTAAGATGATTCAAATCAAAACCCCAAACCCCTTTTTGTATTGTATAGGCAGATAGAGATAAGTTTTTAGGTTCCATTTCGTTGTTCAATTTTAATTTCATGCGACACTAGTTTTTCCAGCAACTCCTATTTTTCATCATATTCAGTCAATCAATATTTAATATTTACACAACACTGCATAGAAACCAGAGAGCAGCTTCCCTCTAGAGGACTTCATATCAACTCAATTTTGTTGCAAAAGAAAAAGGCATGCATTTAGTTTACTGAATGCCATTCCAGCAGTCTAAGCAGAGGGGGGGGGGGGGAGGGGGAAGAGATCACAGCCTTTACAGGTAGCAATCCACACAAATGAAACTTTGAGCTAAAATTCAAAAACATAACATCAGCAAACAAGTGATGTCAGAACATCGACTAACGACCAACATCAACATAAAAGAAGAAACGACAGCCCACAGATCCAAATTTTTCCCCCTTCGCGTAAGGCCCTATACATAATTATCTTTAAAATATACCACAAAGCTAAGGAGCACATTAGGATTCTCTTTTCGAATTAAGATTAGCAAAAGCCTGTATGTCCGCTACCCACTATAGACATTCCAATTTGTGGTCTAGATTATATATCAAAGCTGAAGCAGAGGCAATGCCATTACAATGCCAAAGATAGAAACAAGCAGCAGCAGCATCCATGTTGGGAATGACTGTTTCCTGTTTTTTCTTGCTTCCTTGGGAGTATCTATAGTTTTCATGTCTTCACCTGAACCAACTTTCTCGACCTTTGGTCTAGAATTTTCTTCATTACGTGATTCTGGTGACAGCTGCTCTGAAACACGTTGCTCAGCAAGCTGCTGCTCATTGTATTTCTCCACGTACTCCGGAAACAATTTCCTGAATGCCGGGCTGACAGGAAAAGAAACATCACATTGAAGATAAGAAATTGAAAGTAAGTTGCATGTAAGAGAGGGACCCGAAATTAACAATCTTACATGCATGTACTTGGAGAAAAATTAACGAACAGTGCAACTATACCCTCTGAACGAAAAAGAAAAAGACCATAACCTTGGCGCAATATACTTACTTCTTACAATTGAAAGCAAGAGATGCTTTTGCCAGACGTTGCTTTTCCTCAGTGGTAGTGTTTACACTTCCAGTGGTGGGACTGGTGTCCATCTGAATAAAAAATAAATAAAATAACTAAACAAAGCATCTGAACATAAAGAACATTTACATAATCCAATGAACACATTATATAACATAAGCTTCAAAGGAGGAAATATTAGAAAGGTTTTATGAAAGGAACTTGAGTCATATTCCAGCAAGATACAGTGGCTTAGGCTTCAATTTTCTAAAACAGAACACCACAGAAACAGATTCAAATTTTCGTAAGCCACCCAACTAAAGGTATTAATCCATACCAGAAAAGAGGAGAAGCCCCAAGATCTGTCAGAACCAAACCCTATATAACTATTCAATTTCGAAGCATAAATATGCCCTCAGGCTTTATGGACGGAAAAAGAAGCAGGAATGGCCCTTCTGCGGCTGAACTCACCACTAGAAAAGATAAAAGTTTACAGAGGAATGCAAATAACAATTAATACTGCAAGAAGATGGGCAAACCGCTTAAGAAATGGATTATAACTACAAGAATATACAGGTTGTGGCACAGAGAGGTAGATCCCAATCCATCACAGCAACCCAAAAAAAATGGATTAAAAAAAAGGGAGCAAAAAGATGCAAGTTCATATGGAACCAGCCTACAAAATAATTTAGGAACCAGAGAGCAACAATGAACTCACCATGAAAGACAGAAGCCCAGTAAGGATGCTGCATTCCAGTAAAGGAAGAATGTTAGTCAAATGGACTTAACCAGAAGCAATTACATAAACTGCTTAGTTTAACATAAGAACTTGTACATAAGAGAAAATAATAACACTGCCAGATAAAAAAAGTGACAAACAATTTGTTTTTTAACTAAGAACTTATACACAGGCAGAAAAGATAACAGAAGCATGGAAAAAATAATAATAATAAATAACAAGAAGAACTTACACTACAAGTTAAGGTCTTACCTTGACACAGACCACATAGGGTTCCAACTTTCAGGATGAACTGCAAAATGACAAGATCACAGAAAACTCCAATGGATATTCATAGATTGCCAAATAATTCGATATCGATTATAATCCAATATACTTACAGTCACTCATAGATAAGCAGAGTTTCTTTTGTGTCATGAACCGCCCATTGGGAGTGATCATGCTACAAGGAAGTAAAATATTATAGTATTAAAATGAAATAATTAAAGGGAAAAGGAAAATATACTCCAACAATAATATTTATAATTGTTAAAAGTGAGGTAACAGCTGAGCACATACAGGATTCCAGGAGGTTTATATGGATACTCGGGAGGAAACTTGATCTTTCCATAGTAGTATCCACCTAATTGTAATAACCAAAAGAATTCCAGCATCAGAATCATCAAAATGATCTCAGAGACTAAATCAAGGCAAACAACATTAAGAGAAAATTGCATTGAAAGCATACACAACTAACCTGCAAAAGGTGTCCCATTACTTCCCTCCAAAACATAATCTGAAACATCAAAAGCACAAGAATTAGACAAGTGTTAGACAACAGACACATCCTACTAAACCAAGAATACGAAGTAGACGACACCACAAAAGACGCAGGGGCATGCATGGAAAATCGCTACGAAAGATGCCAGCTCAGTCTCCTATCAACTACTAAAAGACAAAGAAAATATAGAAACTAGTATCATAAACCCTGGCCCTCAAAATCACACATTAATACAATACTAAGGCTGAAGCCCTACATACTCATGACCTGAAATTCCAAGGTAGAGAAATTTACTTAAAGACAGAAGCAAACAGATAGAGAAAACAGTTCAAATACAATTAATCTGCAAATCTGTATCCTTAGTTGATTCCTAATCCTTCAAAACCAACTGGTGAAAATACACATGAAATTCAAGTTCTATTCAGGATGAGGCAAAATTTACTAATACATGCTGAGTAACACGTGAATGATGGAAAACAGCACAGAAGAAAACTAAGAAATGTTGCAAAGACTTTTCCATACATAACTAAAAAGCCTGTCTAGATTGCAAAAAAGAGAAAAATTAGAATAAACTTACGCCACTCAAGAATGTCACTAGGGGAAGGCCGAGCAACAACATGGGAAACTGGTTCCTGCAAGTTCACATGATAAAAGCAACCATTGCCCATTAAAACAGAGCAATTTTCCAGCAAAGTAAATTAAAATATCATAAACTGTTAATAATATAAAGAATTTTTGGAAGGAGGGGACTCATACTTTACAGAGTGCTCTATATTCCTTCTGAAGACGCTTGACACATGCTTTCTCTGCCATCCCAATCCCAAATTAAAGTTAAGGCCTTAGATGTTCCTTTGTTGTGAGAACCTCGAAAATTACCAATCTATCAACTAGAAAAGTACAAAAGAAAGTGAAATAGATTAGACACTTGCTAGACAATAAATTCCTAACAATATATAGAGAGAGAGAGAGAGAATAACAATTATTCTAACAATTATGAAGAAGTAGACTCCAATCCAGGCAAAGGAACATGCAATGCAGCTTTCACATAAAAGTACAAGAAACCTAAGCAATTCAATGAGAATTTGACATGCAACAGAATGTACAACTAATCACACACTAAAATGATTCTGTTTATATGCTTGTAAGAAGATTATACAGTAAAAGAATTATCACGATTGCATTGTACAAAAATTATATAACAAAACCTATATCACATTCTATATGTTACAAATGTTTTGCTACCATGCACCCCAATATAGATACTACTCACATTCACTATGCTGCTCAGCGGCTCATCCTCGCAACCAAAAGCATCAGAATTCATCAAGAATCCCAGGATTCCAATGATCAAATTTCTTAACAACAGGCCAAACTACTGCTAGTATTTAGGACTAATTCACACTAAAGTGTTTGAAATTAACCATGTTTTTGTTTATTTATCATTTTCTAGCAAACCAAATCAATATTAAACAATTTTATTTTAACTTGCAATAAAAAAATTCTATTAGCCAATAAGAGGGGGAAAAAAAGAAAAGAAAACCCATTTGCACAACATAAAAATTAAACCACAAAAAAAATAGAACATCTTTCTGATCAAGCTTGTGGTGGGCACAAATTGAGTCAATTTGATGATCAAACAAGGCAATCAAGTCAAAGTCCCATGATCCACCAATAATAACAAATACTAAAAAACGACATAAAAAAAACAGATAAAAAGGATCACATCTGAAACAAAAAATTAAAAACGATCTGAAATCATCAAATAAATCGACCAAAAAAGCTGAAAATGAAGATTACAAAAGAGATAACAGAAGCTTACTCGAAGAAGAGCAAATTGGGGTTTAATGGGGCTCCAAATTGAGAGAGATCATAACGGCGAGGCGTTAGAGAAGCTTTGTACGGCTTTGCACGTAGCTTTGTGATATACTGCGTGGGCGGCGTTGGATATTGACTCGTTAATTCAGAGAAAATATTTTTTATCGATTAAAATACTATTGGATAATAACTTCTAAATCCCTGATTTTTTATTGTTTCCTGAAAAAATACTTGTATCAAATAGATCCCCACCCAACCTTACTAAAACTCTAAATTTACCATAACATCCTTTTAATATTATATTTTGACCACCACAATCCAAGAGAATGCGTTGTATAATAACTATTAACTAATAAGGCAACCATTTCAAGTGATGTAACTTGAAATGAAAGGACATTTTAGTCATTTGAATAGAGTTTTCGATATAAATAAATAAATTATGTTTGCATAAAATATACTTTAAGAAGTGATGCGTATAAAATTTTATTACCCATATTATAATTCCTTTCAAAATAAAAGTAATGAAAATTATCTACCGATCACTTGATTTTGACATTTTATAAAAAATATACAAATTTTTTTTTTACAACAATCTACTTGAAGTTAATAAAATTATCATTATTCCACTTCCATCATAACCTCATTAAAATATTGCTGACATTAGAGGGTTAAAATTGTCATTTGAACTAAACACACTAAAACCACGACGGATTCCCCTTACAAAAACAACCACCAATCACTGGTGCATTGTTGGAACCCCCAATGCACAGATCAAACAAAAAAAATAGAGATAAAAATATACTCAAATCAAAATTTCAAGAACCCAAATCATGTCGTGGATAATATTTGAAGGATTACTGCCGTTGGGCATCATAGCAGCAATGCTAACAATTGTTGGAAATGCGTAGAATCACATCCACAAGACCACAAAGTCGCTCACAGACGCCCGAAGCATGTTAGTAATGATCTATGGGACATGGCGATGGGGAGAAAGGATAAGAAGCTTATGGAATTGCTCTTCAATGCTTTCTCCAGTTAGATGTTGACTCACCTTTCTAGAAGCTTTGCCAGTCGACTAAATAAAGTGATCATATGATTTTCTAACTTTGCGTATGAAGACTCAAGCAAATTGAATATCTTCATTTTCTTATCTTTTGTACATGAATCTACCTAAGCTTTTAAATTGTTTTATGGAAAAAAAAAACACTTTGTCTAATCATGAATTTAAGAATTTGATTAAGGCTAATAAGTTTAGTGAATAGCCAGCAACAGCAGCGGCTGCAAACAATTTAGGTTATTCTTAACATTTGTCATATAATTTATTGATTTATTGATTATTATTATTAAGACTTTTATTTGATAATTATTTATTATTTTTAAATTTTTTTTTTATAATTACCCCTTTATAGCTAAAAGTCTTGCTTTTAAATTGGATAAAATAATCATTTTAAGTTTTGTGGGTAAAATAGTCATTTAATAAATATTCCGTTAAATACCCTAACGTGTTATAAAGAGAGCAGATTAAGTAATACACCTTGTAAACTTCGTGTGGATTGTTTGCTAAGAAGAAAAAATTGTGTATTTTGTATAAAATCGGTGGATAACTAAAAGTAATTATTACTATTTTAGTAGGAACTGACGATGATAGCTCCATTTTTCTTGTTATTTCGCCTCTTATGATAAGCTTCTACTGGTTAAGGATAACGTATCTAGAAAATTAAATCAGTTTCCCCTCTTACAAGTTACGAAGGTTTATTTTATCAAATTTTAAATATTAGCATAACTCTTTTTTTTTTTGAAACGAGAAGAACTCATTTTTAAGTAAATATAAGGTGATCTATATATAATATCAAACATGATTTACAATTATCATAATAGAGACAATAATAAGTAATGTATAAATATATGGTTTTTTTTTTTTATAAATATATTCCCACATTTGCAGGACCTCCAGAAGCAGCGCAATGAAGGGCAGTGGTTCTGTCCGAGCCGCAGGAAACATTTACGTCAGCCGAAGAATGCAACAGTATAAGCTAAGCTCAAGAACATCATCAAGACCACCATAAGTAGCGGCAGCAACCATTAAAGGAGTCCGATGCTCAGATACCATCTGTTTTGATCCATTAACACGCCGCCCGTACCATAAGCCAACCTCATCGACAGAGGAAGGATCCCGCCCTAACATCCGTTTTAAAGCCTGCATTTCAACATCATTTTATAGAAGCAAGTTCCAGCAGCCTGCTGGGAAAAGAATCTTCAGTCTCAGCAGTTGAGTTATTATTCATATCTTCGGTGTTAGATTCTGATTTATTTGGGCCACCACACATGCTTCAATTAACTGAAAAAATCAAAAATAAAAAACCAACGATCCTCAGAATCGAAGCATTTACATTCAACAAAATGAGAAGAATCTATCTAGAGAAGCATCAGTATAGATCTACGCGCGCACTACCTTCTTATCTTTTTCTTATTCTTCAAATCAAAGTCTACAACTACTTCTATTTTTCTTCTCTCATTCATTTTCTTAGCAACTAAAACCTGAAGCAGAATGAGGCGGGTCAAAGAAAAGTCAACGCAGATCTAACCGAGGCTTGGAGGTTATGCTACGATCGTTGAACATTGATCAGCATCAATTCTAATAGATCAAAGCCAGGCTATAAAGCATGTGAACAAAACAATACACATTGGTTATCAGATGATGCATACAGTGTTTTGTAATATCATTATTACAAGTCAAACCTTTTCCTTACAAATTCGATGATGCTAAAGAGGAAACGATTAAACAAATCTAAGGCAAATGGAAAGGGTAAAAGTTGAAAGTGAAACAGAGATTAAAATTGAAGTGCAGATTTTTATTTTTGTGTTGAATTTTAAAATAAATATTAAAAGAAAGGAAAAAGGAGAAATCCAAGGGAAATGGTATTGAAATTCACGTTAAATTTAAAGTGGATTGGAATTAAAATTTGAGAGAGTGGGACTGGTGTCCGGTTTGGCCAGTGTGAGAGTGCGGACCTGAAGTGTAGGTTAGAAATGTGGATTGGAATTTTTTATTTGGAGTCCGCCAATTAAATAGAGTGTGTCGGAGGAGAGGTCATTTTTGGAATGCCATTTTTCGAATTTTAAACTCCACGGCTTCTATTTAAAATAAAAATATAAATCTAAATATTACATGACGTTACAACATACAAATTCATTAATAATGTTATGGAAGATTTACTCAAAAAAAGGAAATATTTTTCTTCTCAAATTAAAAAAATTCTGGGAGCTCTGATCTCTTAAATTAGTAACTTAGGGACTTTTAGCTCTTGTTATGGTTAAGGCTATGATTGCTCCGATCCATGTTCATAACACTGGCTGAATTTTAACTGAATTGTCCTTCTTTTAAAGGTAAAGGGGGAATACCTCTGTTAATCGATTTCAGTAAACATGAAAATTTTCATGTGCTTTCTCTTCTAAAGGAGGAAGCCTTACGCCCTTACCCATTCCCGTGTTGGATTTTCTCATCTCTTGTAAAAATAATAATAATAATTTCTGTATTAATTTTGAATATATATATATGTGTGTGTGTGTGATTGTAAAGTTGCAGTTCTTCATTTCTTCTTTTGCTTGGTTATTTATTTTGGGCAAAGTTATAATTTGCAATAATCTGTTCTCATATTTGATTAGGCAACATCAGTATTTGTTAATTGCATTACATGTTTATGCATTTAGATTTTCAACATGTTTGAGATTGTGATATTTATAATTTAATTAAAAAAATTATATAATCAGAATAATTTTTGGTTTATTGTCCAAGCAGTCAAATAGACCAATTAATTTAATCATGTATTGGATAATCCGATAATCATATATAATTTATGTGAAGTGTTTATATACGTGCAAGCCCCACATAGGGATGGTAATGGGCACCGCCCGCAGCGGGTTTGCCATTACCAAACCTAAACCCGCACAAAATTTAAATTATCAAACTCACCCGCAACCCGCAGCGAGTTTTAATTTTTTTACAAAAACCCATCCGCAGCGGGTTTTAACAATTACCAAACCCGCAATGGTATCCGGCGGATTTTTTGCGGGTTTCCGTATTTAAAATCACAAATGTTTAATATATAAATTTATAATAATAACCTCAAATTTCATATAACATACTCAATTTTATATTTAAACAATGTAAATGAAAAATTAAAATTTTCACATCAATTCAACACAAATTCTCAAATTTAAGTATAAATTACACAAATCCATTTAAAAAACACAAACTAGTATCTAAAAATAATAATTACATTTCATATTATCATTTAAAACAAGCTCCAATAGAAGATATTCATTTCATTCACCACCATAAGCACTCATCCAACACAATGCCTATAATAATAATTAAGATTAATATTTTCAAATACTAATTCGAAGGAAAATGCCTTTAGTTTTCTTTAAATTATGACTTTAGAATATGAGATATGCCACATACACACATACACAACTTTGAGCCTTTGGCTATTTGGTAATTTGATTAATGACATTATTTTCTTTATGCATTTTTAGATTTAAATTAAATTAAAAATATTTGAAAAAAATATTGCGGGTTTGGTGGATATCCATGCGGGTATCCACCGGATATAAGGTTAATACCAAACCCACCCGCATCCATGTGCGGGTTTTAATTTATAATACAAAACCCGCCCGCAACAGACTGGTTTTGGAGGATGGGTTTGGGCGGGTTTGCGGGTACAATTGCCATCTCTAGCCCCACATAACCAGAATATTTTATTAAGTGGTTTTTTTTTTTTAAGTTTACAGCTTTAGAAAAATTTATTAAAATTTTGATAAAAGGTCAAGCCCGCCTGGCCCGTTTAAGATTGGATGGGCTTCAGGGATTGGGCCTGTGCTTGCATATTGCCAACCCTGCGGAGTGCTTGCAAGTTGCAACAGCTCACCATCGTATATTAATTTTATTTTTGAGATTTGGCAGACAGGGACGGAGAGACATGGAGTCGAGCTAACGCTCAACATTTTGTCTCAGATTTTTCCTTTTGCTTTCTTTCACTCTTGGCTGAATAATCCGGAAGTAATGGCACCGATTTCTTCAGCTTGTAAGAGCTTATTCAGTATCTCTTTATTTCTAACAATGAACTTTAATTATCTAATTAACTACAGCTAACGTAGTCTAATCACAATCCTGTGTTTGTTTCTCGAGAAATTTCGGGGAGAAAACAATAAAGTTTTGGATCTATTACCATACATTGCATAATATTGTAAATAAAGGATAATTTAATTTAATTTAATTTAATCTAGTGTGCTGGCCTTTGTGGATAGGAGAGTGATTGATGGTCGAATAATTAATTGACACTATGAGATGATCACAAGGTGAAAAATGAGAAAACAATGTAGGATTTGGTGGCCGAAGCACCTGTCATCAACTGAGCCTTCTTCATCGTTCACTTTCTTGTTCGGCTGGTTCATCTCTTGCTCATCGGTGTCTCTCGATATTGTTGTGGCATTCGCTTGTGATGAATCCTCTTTCTCTGGCTGCCAATCCAGTCTTAAGGTATAAACAATAATTGTTTTCATCTTTTTTGGCAATTTGAAGTTTGTAAAGAACATGCACTTCTCCAAGGTCCGAGCATTTCAGTTGCATTTCTTTTAATTGTTTTACTCGCACAGTACATATCAAGTTTAGATGATTGTTTGTTCAACAACATCGGACAATGTCGTAAAGTTATATTATGAGGCATTGATGAGTATACTATGTTCACTTTGAAACTTGTAGAACTGTTATATTATGATTCATTGGTGAGTATACTTTGTTCAGTTAGAACTAGTAGAACTGTTATATTATGATTCATTGGTGAGTATACTTTGTTCAGTTAGAACTAGTAGAACTGATATCATACAGATTTAATTGGATTAGAGCTATGGATGTTTTAAGATTATATTCTTATATCCCTGTTTCTCACTGTATTACTTTCATATTGTTTTCTTAGCAACACATAATTGAGTTTGGACTTTCATATTGTTTTCTTAGTAACACGTTATTGAATTTGGGGAGATGTTGTGATGAGGTTTGATTACACTAAACACTTTTGATGGATATTAGACTGTTTGGATGGATAATGAATCTGCAATGGAGGTTAATGCTCTAATTTTTTGTGTGTTAAAGGCTTTATGGAGTTAATGAAGCATATTTTCGTGCATTTGAAGTCGGTATGTGAAGGATTTTAATTCTAGATTATACCTTACAGTGTGCACTATTTCTTGTTATCAGGAAATCCTCTGCGATACAAGCAGGAGCATGTCTATGACTTTACAGGATAAGTCAATGTTTTCTTTGCTTGGTCAGTGTGCCGCATGTCCCAGCGATAATGATCAGTTGTTCAGGATTGGAGTGGGAGATAATGATCAAAGAAAGTATTCTACTTGTCGTATTGCTTGTGCACTAAACAGTGAGGGTATGCTTAGAAAGAGAAATAGAAGATACTATTGTGGGTGCCACAAACTTGATGGCTTATTAGAGAAACATAGGCAAGCTGCTAATGGAAGCAATCACTGGGTTGAGATGATATATGATCCTTATGAAATTCATGGTAGAAATATTCACTGTATTCCTAAATTGCATCACATTCACTGGAACGGGCGATTGGTGTCTCAATGCAATGTCCACGTATGTAAGTCATGGTTACCTTTTTTTTATAAAAAAAAATATTGCTAAAGATAAGTCATGATTACTTTACTGCTTGATATATGTTTAAGTTGTATTTTTTAGTTGTGGTGACTCTCTTTTCTGTTTGAAAATTTTAGGTGATACTTTATGAAACTCCCAGATATGGTGCATGCCATTTCTCCTTGAGTTTTTGGAATTCTTCCAAAAAGGCAAAAATTCCTCTCAAGGAACCCAAGTGGATTGATGAACTTCACCAGAAGCAACCTCTCAATGACTTGGTAAAGTAGTTTGCAAGATTTCCCTTTGTGCTATATAACATGTTTCAAAAATTCTTTAGTGACTGAAGATTTGTATTTTTGTCTTCCTCAATTCAGGATGCAGTCATTCTGGCAATGAATAGTGCCACTGCTTCCAAAATGGTCTTTGAGAGACATGTGGGCTCCAGCAGGTCTTTCACTAAGTTATCTATTATTTGCAGGTATTTCTCTAGTCTTTGGTGCTTACAGAATCCTAGTTGCATGTGCACTTTCTAACGGCATGTGTTGTGGTTTTTAGGCTCATTGCCCTGGTGTGGCAATTATTGGCTCTGTCTATGGCTTCGTTGTCCACTATATTCTATATTTTTCTTCAGTTTCTTCATAGCCTTCTGAGTTTTGGATCACAATCGTGGATATACACTGCATCAAAAAGGTTATTCAACACTACTTGGATTAATATCCAAATTCGTTGTGGTCAGATCTTGTTTTGGCCTATCCTTCTTCAGGACAATGACCTCAGGTGACGAGAGGCTCTCAGTAACATATGTTGGGGTTTTTTTATTTATAAGGTTTTCCTTTGTGGTACAAAATGAAATTATATACTTCGATTATTTAATTTAGAATTGTTTAAAATGTTGTTTATTTTCTCTATTCTCTCATAAACAAAGGGAGTTTGTAATTCCTACCAAGAAAAAGAAAAAAATAAAATTTACTTCTCTGTTTTTCTTATTGGAAAGCTCATGGTTAACCAGTTGAATTGTTAGACTATTTGGTCCAACCTAGATGGACTGGATACCATGATCTTAAGTGTATTACATTTGATCTATTGTTGTCTTCATTTTCCGGAACAGGCCCTTTTATTTCTTGTGGCATAATTTTATTTTATTTTATTTTTTTGTAAGGTCTCAGTCATGTGTCGAATATGCTGAGAAAGCTGCATTACATAAGCACTCCATGTGGTCAAGCTTAGCTGTCGATTTGCTTTTGGGAAACTTGATTGGTTTCTCACTGTTGTTTAATGCGGAATCAGTCTGCTTATGGGTTTTGGACTTTGCCAATGATCCTACGAATGAGCTGTTGCGTACAGGCTGTGTATGGTTGATGGGAGTGCCAGCAGGTTTCAAGTTGAATACCGAGTTGGCCGGAGTTCTTGGCATGATTTCCCTTAATGCCATCCAAATATGGTCTACACTATGGTTCTTTGTGGATTCCCTCTTGGCTTCTTTGGTGAAAGGACTTGCTATATTAGGAATTCTTTTTGGGATGACTGTACCTGCTGCCCTGGTTAGAGACATGATTGTGGTAGTGATGTTGCATGTTTCAACCCTCCATTGGATGATATCACTTTTGTACTCTCAGCAGATACAGGCATTAGCAGCTTTGTGGCGCTTGTTCAGGTTAGCCTGAACTAAAACTTTTTCTGATTAAAATCATTAAGAATCTCTCTTGGAAGTTGCAATTTCAAATGAAACCTACTATTAAGACTAGGTTCTTCTTTTTACATGATCTAATGAGTGCTTCATGTCTATTGATCACATAAATTTTTGTTATGTACTATGAAGTAATATTACTTCTGAAAGAGGTTGGCTGGCTGCTGATTGTTTGTTTTTTTCTGGATGGGCATATTTCAACTTTACTGCATCATAGGTTGCAATTTCAAATGAGACCTACTGTTATGACTAGGCCCTTCTTTTACATAATTAATGGGTGCTTGATATATTTTTTTTTTTTCCTAGAAAACAGGAAAATGTCTTGATATTTAGTTGTCTCTGTGATTTTGATGTTTTTTGGTTTTAAGTTCTTCATACAGTTGCTGAATTATTTTGGCAGGGGTCGTAAGTGGAATCCTCTTCGAC
The DNA here is from genome assembly GCF_022201045.2 of Citrus sinensis. Lineage (NCBI taxonomy): Eukaryota > Viridiplantae > Streptophyta > Magnoliopsida > Sapindales > Rutaceae > Citrus > Citrus sinensis. The sequence goes on along the minus strand of NC_068562.1, from coordinate 8,199,190 downwards.
AAAGACTGGATAGCTATGAGTACACTGTGAAGCAACATATTGTTGGATCTCTTCTCTTTACGCCACTGCTACTTCTGTTACCAACAACTTCTGTTTTCTATATTTTCTTCACCATGATGAACACAAGCATTAGCCTTATCTGCATGCTGATTGAAGTCATTATATCCATTATCCATGCCACACCTTATATTAAAATTGTACTCTGGTTGGTGAGACGAAGAAGATTTCCAGCTGGGATATGGTTTGAGATTGTATCTTGTCATAGCAATAGTGTTAATTCTCCAGAGATTGTTAGCCTTGATAAAATCAGTTCACCTTCAAAAAATTCACTGCACCAAGAAAACATAAGTGGAAGATCTCATGTTCTGGTTTCAATTCTTCACAGCAACTTTTTGACTATAGGTGAGGGCCTTGTGCAAAGATCCTATTTGTTCCAAGGACAAGCTGTACTAAAATGTAGAAGTGTTTGATCACGCTTGTTGCATAAGAAGGATTAGCTGTTGTGGTTTTTTATTTACCGGATTGTATTTCTTTTTGACTTTGCGCTAACAGGAATACGAAAATATCCTGCAGGACAAATAGTCATACCTCACTACAGACAGGTTTTTACTAGGGTTTCAAGATCATATTTTGCTAGGTCAGCTTATGGAGTTCTTACTGGGAAAAGGTGAGTTGTCTTCCCTATCCATTGTAACTACTCATGGCTTCATGTTTACTGATTCTTGTGCAAGTGTGGATCTTTCAAACTGTGATTTTCAACTGAATCTATCTCTTTTCTTATGTGTTTCTTTTCCTCAAATCTCAGAATTTCGTCTACTTTGGGGACCAAGCTTCCTTCAACAATGCCTTGGATGTTGATCCCATACAAAGAGTACTGGTGTCTTTGCCGTAATTCAATACTTGCATGCATGCCGAAATGTGAGTGTCATTTGTTTCAATGATACATAAAACACATTGATTGTCTAAACTTATAGGTTGCTTAAACCTCTTGTGTCACTCCTAGCCCCCTCTTGATAAGATTGAGAAATTTTGGCTACGTATCATTTAGTCGTAGAGGCTTCCGGCCATTTCATGAAATGGCCAACAATACCGGTTCTTTACCATGGCTGATTGCACATTTTGTAGGAAATGCCAGTGTAATGATGGTTAGATGTGTGCGTAACTGATTTTTCTTTGAATTTTGGGATATTATTTTTTTTTATTTTTTTTAACATGATGGTTGGTTTTTTTATTGTGACTAAGGCTTTATTTAGGATTAAGGTTGAAAGTTATAGTAATAAAGTATTTGATAAACACTATTTATTGTAGTTTAGAAACTAAGTTGATTTGATTTTATACTTATATAATGAAAAAATTTATTATATTTTTGTTAATTTTATGAAAATTTTTATTTAAATTTTGTATTTATTATAAATTATTAGTTTTTATTTCATAGTTATAATTTTTTTTTTCACAACTATTGTAACTCTCAATACCAAACAGAGTCCAACTATTAGTTTGCTACGTGAAGTTTTCCAAAATCACCCAGCTTGAAGATAAAAACAATCATACTAAGAGGAAGCTGGTTTATCTTCTGAACATTTTTTAATTAGAAATAAAATAATGTTTTTTTTTTTTTCTTTTGCTGCTGTATGACCTACCAAAATTTATCTTGGTCAATTCGATGGTTGGAAATTGTACCCTAAACTTTAATAAATCTATCGTTACTTTTAAAATAAATATAAGATTAACAAAATGAAGACTTAAGAGGGACGGACTGCCGATGCACGGGTTTCTGCCTTTCTTCATCACATCACCTGGGCAAAAATGTAGAGAGGTTAATGAATCCAAAAGTATTGAATATTATGACAGCATTACTATCGTGTTAACATTTTAAAATGTGTTTTTGAAGTTGTGCAGAGAAGTGGCATATTGCTTTTATATATCTTAAAATTTAAACCCGACAGAGCAGTAGCTTTTATATATCTTAAAATTCATTTTTGAATTTTTCTGCAAGTTGCATCCTCTCAAACACAAGTCTACCACCTGCTAACTAAGCGCCAAAGATCAAATAAATCTAATTTACTTCAGAATCGATTAAAAAATTGATTTGGTTCAAGTGTTGGAGGGGGTGGCATGAAGAGAGAGAGAGAGAGAGAGAGAGAGGAGAATCAAATGAAGTTTTACTAATGGCGGCAGGCAGGGTAGGTACTGTTAATTATTCTTTTATTATTTTTTAAAATCTTTTTCAGTGAGCCTTGGCTCAGTCCTTAGGAGAAGTGGCGTTCTCTTTTGTTCGTAAATCTGCGAACTCCGCTGCCCACACTGTTGCTCGGGTGGGGAGTTCTATGTTAGGTTTGGGAGAGTGGAGTTTTGTTCTTCCTCCCTGGTTATGTGTTTCTTTGGCTGTTTAATGAATCGTCTTTCGTTCAAAAAAAAAAAAATCTTTTTCAGTAGTCCTTCTTAGTTCCTGTAACAAGTTAAGTTAACAACATGGAATACGTCTTCGTTTAATAAACAAAACCCCTATACGAGCTTATTGTTACTTGATTTCTCTTTAAAGCTGTTGATGAATATATGCTAATTAATATTAGTGCTAAATTATTGTGAGACTGTACTGTTTATTATTAAATGCGCAATGGCATTGACTGTAATTTAAGAGTTGAGATTTTGTTTAAGAATTTGTATATATACATGGGATTGGATTGGGGAACCCTCTTTTTAGCATTAATTTTTATATAAAATCTTAGGGGCAGTTTGGCAATGTAATATCTTTTAAAATAATTGTTATTAGTTATGCTGTAAAAATAATTAGCTGCGAAGAGGATTAGTTAAATATTTAGTAAAATTTCTTTTAAAACTATTGTGAGTTTTAAAAATAATCATATGTATTTGATAAATTTTACAGTTAAATTATGGTAAGAATATAGATAATTGAACTGGACATAATTTTGAATAAAATTTATTTACATATTTATAAATATATATATATATATATATTTTTAATTGTGTATATGTAATAATTAATAATTAAAATAAATATTTTATATTATCAATTATATTTTTTTTTACTTTTTATCTCAGTATAATAATAATAAGAATCTATTTGAAGCTAAAAGAGTATAAAGTTGGATTTCTATAATATACACGAGGGTAGAGTACTTATTTGGTTCAAGATCTTAAACCTTTTTAAAATCTGGGAATGTTATTAAGTAATATGGTTTAATAGTATAATATCATTATACTATTAACTATATGATTTAATAGTTTTATCCAACTTTAATAAATTCAAGATCTTGGATTGGAATATTTTATATTATAATATATATAGAATTGTGTTAAATATAAGAGAGATTAAAAATTATTGAACACTAAAATTAGTTTTTAGCTTTTTAAAATCACTTTTGAACCTTTTAAAAGCAATTCCAAATAAGCCCTTAGTCTTCAAATCATAATCAATCTCATGGTTAAAATTAATTGATTATATGAATTTCTTTTAAAGTTTAAATATTATTAATTCCTTTCATCATATTTTCACTCTTTACTGCATGATCTTCTTCCAAAATCATTTGTTTAATAGCAACAATTTTTTTCTTTTTAAAAAATAATCCTGAATGACAAAATTATCTAGCCTTATAAATATACCGGTATAGTCACACAAAACTTTCCATCAATCTCTCTCTTCTTTTTTTGGGAGGGGGGGGGGGTGGTATTAATAATAAGAACTACTTAATAATCACTCCACAAACAAGTGTACATGACTGCAAACTTTTTATGGCTAAATTTTTTTAATAACAAACAAAAAGAAAATTATAGAGTATATCTAAGCTTTTCTTCATCCTTTAATGTGATTAACACTTCTTTTCCCTTCCATATTCTTTAATTTATAATACAACACAATTTTTTTTTTAAGAGCATAACTGGATTTTAGAAGACGGTGCTTGAACTCATGACCTTGACTCCAAAAAGGCAATACTCTTACCACTTGGACTAAACTTATTATTTCTCCAGGTAGAAACCATTGAGAGAAGAATATATAGGAAAGAAAGAAATAAGGAAAGTATTAAAATAGGCAAAAATAAGAAAAAAAGCACAAGGAGTATGTAAAATTTGGTGGGGCCAAATTTTATTAATTTTTCTTTAAAAAAGAAATCCACGTCAACAATAATTTTAACCACTCGATTGATTAGGATTGAATGCTGAGATTTGTTTGAAAAAATGGGCTCTTGATCCTCTCTCTATACACACACACACACGGACCCAACTTCTCCTCTTAGGTCATTTTTTTTTTTTTGTTTACCCGAAGTCTCTTATGAAATAGTTAAATAAACTAATTTTGGACACATTTTTCATAAAATAAAATATGTAAAGTTTAATGATCAGAGTACTATGTAAGTGGGTAGGTCCGTCATACATATATATGGTGCGAGGTTGGGAGGAGGAGTGTTGAGAAGTATGAAAATCATCTCCAACCTTTCTCGCTATTTGTTCTTTAAAAGCTCACTGTAATATGCCACCTAGGGGTTACAAACCGGTAAGAGATTTTATCATCCCACTTATAATTAATTAATTATTGGTTAATTCGTAGCGCTCACAATAAATATTTGGGGGAAAAGGAACACTTTTTTCCAACTCGATTGCCAGTAACTACATAAAATTAAGCACTTCAGTAAAAAACAGTAATTACTTGAAATCATCGTACGTACTTAGTACTTGTCCAGACGGACAATCCTTAATTAAACTTCACACTTCACTCGCTACTTCATCCTCAAATCTACTCAAATTTACACTAGGCTTTACATGATGACGGGAACAAATTAATCAGCATTGAGTGCAAAAGATGCACAAGATAGAAAAAATTGGTGCCATGATTCCTTTAATTAAACCTATTAATTGCATGTGTGTGTGTGTGTGTGTGTCAAACTGAGTACTCACCATCATGTTCAATTTCAGAAGCTGGCTCATCATCTTCTTCAAAGCATTCAATACCCAATGCCGCATGGCCATGGCCAAAGGCTTTAATGTGATCTTTTAAAGACCTTTTGTGCTTAAAATCCGACCCACAAACGCAATACCAAATTCTGCCACAATTTTTCTCATGAGTTCTCCAATCACCTTTAACTGCAAATGGCTTGCCACATTTTCTGCACATGAAAGGTTTTGTTGATGCCGAAATCCGAACCAGTTGGTTAGTGACTCAATTTCGGATCCCTGCATCAGCATTAAATTTGTTTGGTGGGAAGCTGCTGGTTGATCTCTAAGAATATTCTCTGACTATGAGCAGAACATTCATGAGCATATAATCTTCAAGCTGACGATCAATAAGTACCTGAAATTACAGAGAATGGTCAGAGGTGCCGGAAGTTTTTCCGGCGTAAACCCTCCAACGCTCAAGTCAGTTATGGGGTTTACAGGAAAAACCAAATATGCCATTTTTCATATGGCTTAATAAACATTGCTTTAAAACCAAAAGCTTTTTGAATAATTTGCAGAAAAGTAAAGTAGAGTCTCCAGAAAGAATTTCTCAGTCAGATCCCGAGAAAAAGAGCCCTCCTCACGTGGTTTTCTCGGGGTCTTTTTAAAATACCCCACACCCACGACCTTAGATCGTGACAATAACCATTAATTGATCAAATTCGTGCCCTGGTTTTTCAGAGGAGCTTTGTGATGGTTTATTTTAACTGAGTCTTTATTCCTGGTCATCACTTGGCCGAGGTGATCTGCTCAAGTTTAGACCACCTGGTTGAGGTGATCTGGTCAAGCTCATAGCACATGGTTGAGGTGATCTGCTCCACCTCATAGCACCTGGTCGAGGTGATCTGCTCCACCTCATAGCACCTGGTCGAGGTGATCTACTCCACCTCATAGCACCTGGTCGAGGTGATCTGCTCCACCTCATAGCACCTGGTCGAGGTGACCTGCTCAACCATTTGCTCACTTTCTCTTGGAGGAGATCATGGTCGCTCTATTTAATTCCTCAAACAGGTTTGATCACTTGCTTTCTCTTGTACTGTGTTTGGAGAGTTCTAAAGTCTTTGAGAGGCCTTGCTTTTGGATGATCAATGTTATGCTTGCATCCTTGTGCACAGCAGTAGCAAGGGAGTTTTAACATGGCTGTTGGCTGGGTTCCTCTTAAAGAGTCTGGTCCTTTTCTGTACTGAGATCCATGGCCCCACATGTGCATCTGCAATAATATTGAAGCAAGCAAGCAAACAAGCCCATGATGATGATGATGAGAGAGGGAGAGAGCGAGCAAAAAGAGGAGGCACACATGATATAGCCAGACTGCCAGAACCAAGAATATTAGAATAAAGCAGCTTAAAGTTTTGCCATATGCCACATTGAGAGAGAAGGAGAAAGAGACACTCAATTATGTATATATGCTACAGCATTGAGCGACCCCAAATTGATAGAAGAAACAAAACGGTACGTTAGGCGACATTCAAAAGAACATAAACCGAGCAAACCCATCTACAGAGATTAGAGAGTAGTGAAATTTTAAAAAATTAAATTTTAATTACAGCAACTTGACTTTAAACCTCTTTGATCATTGATAATTGTGAAATACATTTTGATTATCTGACAATACCTGCTAGACTCTAAACTATTCATCTTATTGTATAAAAATAGTTCTAAGTTTCTTTAAAATGCGTCTCAATAAGAACATGACTTGTAAAGGATTTGTAATGGGTACTCTCGAATATGAAGCAATGTCAAATCCCTAATTTGTTGTGACCATTTACAGGTAAGTTTGGTTTGTCAGATTGGGATTATTTTTCTACTAATCATTCAAAGCCGAAGGCATCTGAGTTCAGGGTTTATGTTTAACAGACTTGAGAAATTGGGGTTTGTGAATTTAACTTTGCAACGCTTAAAAGGAAAAAAAGAATAATTGGGTGCAGAGCTGGAGTGTGAAGATTGAGAACGGTACAGGTTCTTGATGATCTAAGATCATCATCTGAACCCTGGAAGCACTTAAAATTTTCATCAGTCTTCCTTTAAAACATTATGGAAATGGGTGGTGAGCATGCACAATCTTCAAAACAATAATGAAAGCATATGATGAACATCTCATGAACTTTTCAACCATCACACACAAGAAGCCCCAGCTTTGAGCTGAGTTTCTGTTCAAACTATAGATGACGTGCACATGTAACAAATCTAAAACCGGGAAATTAACGTGCAAAAATTAAAACTATGTAGGAGAAACAAATTAGCTTCGTATCTTGTTAGTATAAAATTAATTAATAAAAAGATGAGGTACAAATTAAATTCAGAAAAACGGAGAAGACTTTATGTACATACCTGCAAGTTGTTGTAACGATTAAAGGTCTTGGAGCAAATAGGACATGAGAATTGTGTTGGACCAATGAGAATCTGAGAAGCGGTAGGAATCCAGTACTGGCCTTTGTTTAATCTTTCCAAACTCATGACTACTCCTTCCTTAATCTTATCCTCTGTTATTGCCGTCACATCTGCAGATGATGAGAGCCTTATTGAGTCCAAATCATGATCAGAGCTGCTGCTACGGTTAGGGAGCCCTATGTGTAGTGCCACAGCTACAGTTTCTTCACCATCATCATCAGTACTGTTTATCTTGTCCTATTCCTTGGAATTACATACGAAAGGTTCTTGTCGATCTTCTTCTTGTCTCCAAGCAGGGCCTAAGCAGTTTATTAGTGGAAGTGCTCCTTTCAGAGGAGGTGAAGGAGGAGGAGGAAGACAATTTTGACTTTGAAAGATAAGACTTATTGCTTATGATGTTAGGAGAGTAGTGAGGATGAAGAGCCTTGAAATTGAACCACCCAGTGAGGAGATTTGATGAATAAGGATCTGTCATATTGAAATCTGATGAGGACAAAAGAAGAGAGATCAGCTAGCTACACTACTTTGGCTACCATAGACCACAGTGATGATTTATATACACATACACATAAATTATTGTGTGTGTAGGTGGCTTGAGAGAGAGAGAGAGAGAGCAAGAGCTTAGGGTAAATTTGATAAAGGAAAAGAGATTGTTGCACCACATACATAAAGATTAAAGAGAGAGATAGAGAGAGAAACAATCTTTTTTCTTTTTCTCTGATTTTTTTTCAAATTTTATTTTTGTGATCAATGTTATCTTACTTCCAGTAACACAAGAGGTTTTAGGGCAGCGGCCATCCGGCATTTGCTTTGGTGTGCGTGTTCAATGTTCCATTTTTCATGCACATCCGTTCCTGCATCCACTGTTTCTATTCCCCCATTACTCCATCTTCTTGATCTTGCTTGCTTCAGTCAACAAACTCACAAACCCATTTCACTTTATTTACTATAACTAGGGTTTTTCAGTTTTTATATCATCACTAAGTTCGAATCCTCTTATACGGATACATGGCAGCAACCCTTTGTACACAAACCTGCTAAAGAATACAAATATCTTATGCATCCATGAAGATGAATTGAATTCATGTTAAGTCACGTCAGCATAAAGTTAATTCGTTTGCATTAGTCGTGCATGTTTAGCTTTTAATTAGAAGGTTTTTATGCTAGCTAATAAACAAACATCACAATCTCATTCCCATCTCTTAACTCATTCATTACCTTAATCACCTGGCTGCTGTAGCAGGACAACGACATTCATATTGTCTTTGGTGTCTCTTGTTTTAAGTGAAATTTTGTGCCTACCACCTAGCGGCTCCCCGTGAATTCAAATCCTTGTCCAAAGAACAAGGAGAAGCTTCAAGTATTAACACGAAATCGACACGTGGAACCACATAGGGTTCCAACTTTCAGGATGAACTGCAAAATGACAAGATCACAGAAAACTCCAATGTATATCCATAGATTGCCAAATAATTCTATATCGATTATAATCCAATATACTTACAGTCACTCATAGACAAGCAGAGTTTCTTTTGTGTCATGAACCGCCCATTGGGAGTGATCATGCTACAAGAAAGTAAAATGTACTCCAACAATAATATTTATAATTGTTACAAGTGAGGTAACAGCTAACAGCTGAGCACATACAGGATTCCAGGAGGTTTATATGGATACTCGGGAGGAAACTTGATCTTTCCATAGTAGTATCCACCTAATTGTAATAACCAAAAGAATTCCAGCATCAGAATCATCAAAATGATCTCAGAGACTAAATCAAGGCAAACAGCATTAAGAGAAAATTGCATTGAAAGCATACACAACTAACCTGCAAAAGGTGTCCCATTACTTCCCTCCAAAACATAATCTGAAACATCAAAAGAACAAGAATTAGACAAGTGTTAGACAACAGACACATACTATTAAACCAAGAATAAGAAGTATAATAATTATTAACTAATAAGGCAACCATTTCAAGTGATGTAACTTGAAATGAAAGGACATTTTAGTCATTTAAACAGGGTTTTCAATATAAATAAATAAATTATGTTCTCATAAAATATGTTTTAAGAAGTGACGAAATAAGATGTTATTACCCATATTAAATTATTATAATTCCTTTCAAAATAAAAGTAATTATTACTATTTTAGTAGGAATTGACGATGATAGCTCCATTTTTCTTGTTATTCTACCTCTTATGATCAAGCTTCTACTAATTAAGGATAATGTATCTAGAAAATTAAATTAGTTTCCCCTCTCACGAAGGTTTATTTTATCAAATTTTAACTATTAGAAGAACTCATATTTAAGTAAATATAAGGTGATCTATCTATAATATCAAACATGATTTACAATTATCACAATAGCGACAATAATAAGTAATGTTTAAATATATGGTTTTTATACAATAATGTAGATTAAAGATAAGTTTATTGAGTTAATAGGTCATGTTGAGCTAATATTTCAATAGTTACAACACAAACCCAACACGAAACACTAACAATGATTTACATCTCCATCTAACAAATAAATGAATGCCTGCCTAATTAATAAGTTTGATTTATGTACCAAAATATCCATACAAGTCAAACTCTAAGAAATCTTACTAGGCATCCTTAAAAGATACAAGAGATCAGGCATACTATCTACATTTTCTTTACTTCTTTTGGGTACAATCATAAAAATGAGCCAATTGTTATCCCCCTGCATATTTGTAATTTTGGTTATGCTACTGCCAGGCCAGCTTATGATGATGCTTTGTGAACCATCACCCAATCAGCAGCTGAATAAAAGAGAGCACTCGACCAATGGAGCAGAAAAGCAGCTCAGTCATCATCACATGAGAAAGCATTTTTTTGACTTTGACAAACAAACATCCATCGTGTTCTTGATAAGAGTCTCAATTTGAGTCTGAAACACCAGCTGTTTTTTTCTAAACATTTTCTGGACTTGGGATCCAACACTGGCCTTGGAACTCTGCTTCAGCTGCATTATATTATTAACATTTTCGGTTCCCCAAAAGTATCAATATCAAAATCACGTGCGTCATCACATGACCCCATCTAGAAAAATATCATCACTTCTTACGAAAATCTTACAGTCAAAGAGTTGCCAACAATAAGTGACAGTCAAACACAAAGCACATGATCCTACTGATTTCAGATCCCAAAACTGGATTTTTCCAGCTTATAAGTGCAACAAATCATCGCTAAACCATAAACCCATTTCCATTTTTAATCAACACATCAGCTTGGAAAGCACTTTTTATTCACCAAAGCAACAAGCACTTTCAAAGAAAACACTAACACAAGACCCAAAGCACAACAATGAAGGCTTACTCAACAGCATTGGCAGTTGCTGTTTTTCTGCTTTCACTAGTTCTATCAACTTTGCTTAGCAAAGCTCAAGCAGAGGCTCGTCCACTAGCACAAGTACAATCAACCATGGCTTCAACTTCTCAAGCTATCAAGGATCTGCATGGAGACAAGAAGCATCCTTTTAAGCATGTTGACTCAAGCTTCAGAAAAATTCCACGTAGCGGTCCGAATCCGACGCAGAACAAGTAACTTCTCACACCAGCAGTTTCATGCCTTTCAACACTCAGCAGCTTTTCCATGATTGACTTTAGTTAAGTGTGTTTTCTTGTGCCAGGTTCAATCATTCATAGAAGAGGAAGAAGTAGAAATAGCAACAGACAGTAACTAGCGTTTTACAGCGTTCAGTGTTCTTTTTTCATTCGTTACTATATTGTTTCTTGATGTTCAGTAGATTCTATAATAGGAGGGCCACATGTAGAATGATGCATTGCAATATGTACAATCCATTGTCAAGTTTTGCTACCACAAGCTGTTGGGTTTTGTTGTTGAATGTAAATGTATAAATTTTGAATGTATGGAAAAATGAATATTCCATCTGTGTTTGAAAGGTTTCATACATTCCAACCAAAACAAAATTTCAACATACCAAAACTAAACAAAATGTGACAACAAAACATATCCCTTTTGTCGCTTAATGAAACTCTACAAATAAGTTACAGTTACAGCTTTATGCAGCTTCAGTCATGTCTCGCTAACTCCCAAAGGATAAAAACCTTCACGGTTTCAACTTCTTTGAAGCCTTTGATGGCCTATTGCTTCTGTTCCGTTTCTTTGCTGTTTTATCTGTAGAGAGGAAGGGTTTGGCTGCAATTTCCGCACCTTTACTAGATGGACCAGTGTACTCTGAAGCAACTTGATTCTTTTTATTTTTCTTCTTGTTTTTTCGTTTTGAGATATCATCAACCATGACATGTTTGGCATATTTCTCACCACGATGTTCCTCTTTTTCTGAGCAGCGCTTCAAGCCTGACTTGCCCAATAATAGTGCAGTTGAATCAAGGCAATTATCAATCTCTTTCCTCATGTTTTTAATTCCTTGGGAGTTCGATGTCTGCTTGGATGAATCAGCAAGGAAGGAGTCCTTTCTGGATGATTTAGTATCATTAGAGCCAAATGTGGAATAAAATTCTTTGTAAGTTAATTGCTTTGCACTTTGCTTCAACCTCCATTGATCAGGTCGGGCAGTAAATCTGTTGGTAAAGCAAACGCAACATGTAAAAAGACCGCAAACAACAATGGATCATTAGAACTAAACTCTCAAAAAGAGCTAAATATTGCATCCCAAGTAAAAAGTAATTCCTACATGTTTGTGGGGAAATATGGGGATAGGCAAGAATTTCTATCATGAGATCTAGCACAATTTACAGACAGACAAAATGTTAAGAAAAAGCATTAACAGTATATATAGAATTATATCTCACCCATCAATGTCTAGTTTCCTTATGAGATGAGGGCCTTGTTTTGTCTTAGATAGCGCATTTCGCACAGCTGACAGCTCAGATGCTATGGTCTCTCTTAAAGACAGACTACTAGCAGTAAAGCACCTTTCCACGGTAAATGAGCCGGAAGGGTGTACAGAAAGCTCTCCAAAGTGCCCCTTTAGCCTTCAGAGAAATCAAAATAAAACAAAAAGTTAGAAGTAAGCCAGCAGCAAACTTCAGTAAAAAAATATTTCTAGAAAAGAAATCTATATTGAATTCCAGAAGTGCATGATATCTGAAATATCACAGCCAGATTAAGACCTCCTGACCAGAATAAAGTAACATATTATCAAGTATGAGTAAGCTGCTTAGTGGGAGATATTAGTGGTGTGAATCTTCTCAGTTAATTTTATTTTCGCACACAAAACATTCTGAGGAAAAAAAGAAATGAGATTTACTGACATGGTGAGACAAAGAAGTGAAGATATATTATATTGAAGGCATCAGATCTTGTGTCTTTGACTACTTTAAGTATATGAACAGATATTTCCCACTGATCCTTGTCTTTGTTGCTGGTTAGAGTGTGGAAGAAATGCTTCTGGCACGTCATATGACAGCCTAAGAGTCTAAAGATTGCTATCACTGGTCAAGAAATACCAATTCCTCTTGGATTGAATCCTCCCCAAATCACATTATTAAGGAATAATATAAGTGAGAACATGTATGTGTTCAAAAGAAGAGAAGCAAGAAAGCAAAATATATGTATTCAATTAGTTTTGACTTAAATCCTATTTAGTTCTTTGTAGTTGACATGTACTCGACATCCAACTTTCCAAAAGCAACCTATGGTGGCTACAGCAAGGCCAGGTAGGGTTAAAAACAACAAATGCTGAGAAGCCAGATATGTTAAGAACACCTGAAAAGTAGCTAATGTTACCTCCTGCCCTACATGCATCTGGACATGCATAACTAGTTTACAACAGGTTGCAATATGTTGCCTGATCAATTTGCAGTTTGATATTAAGTATTATGTGGTTTTCTAGCAGATCAAGTCGTACTTTATACAATCTTCTTGATAAAGTGTGCTCAACAAGAATTGCATACAAAATAAGCATATATAGAAATTTCTAAAAGAAATAAAATGACCAAATAAAGTAGCATGACATACTTCAGAACTACTCTGTGTTTCTGTTTTGCAGAAACCTTTGAACTTAGATAAGCTTCAATAACCCGTGCTCCCGCTGCATCTTTTGCTGCTTCAAGGACATGGTCAGCCTCCATGGATGTAATACTGGTAACATATGGCTGTATGAATTCCTGGGTAATAGAAACACAAGATATGAGGAATATTGAAGTCGATATTGAATTTTTATATTTATGGCAACCAAATGTGTTCCGAGATAAAATCAAGCTACTATGAAAAACAGGAAGAAGGGGTAAGCATACACTTGGAAATCTAAAGACTGCCTGCAGAATCAGAGAACCAATGATTTGTATCTTTATGCCTTTAGGCCAGTTCCAATTTGATTTATCTTCACAGCTAAAGTAACTCTCAAGAAACAGTATCCCGGGCACAATGCATCTTGGAGACACATTCGTTGAAGATACTGCAGCAGCAAGAGCCTCACAACACTGCCAAACAAGTAAACAAAACTTAACCATCGTTATCGTGATTTGAGCTCGCGCCTACAGAAGGCCCATTGTGAGGTTAATACATTTTCAAGGTTCTTCTTAACTGATGGATTCAAAAGATCTTATAAGTAAGATCTGTAAATCTATTGTCAAGTTGTACTATTTCAGAATTCTAAATAAAATGTTAGTGCATGATAACAAACATGAAATGGCGGGTGTAAATAATATACCTTACGCTCATGGGTGTGGAGCCTTTGAGATGCTGCAATAAGAGCAGCAACAACTCCTGACCTTCCCATTTCGAGAAGTTCCCTAAATTTACCACCAAGTTCCTCCCAGATCAATGCCATCTAGTAGAAACAATGAAGAAAAGAAATTTTATAGGAATTCAGAAAACAAGAAGTTTTGGCGGGACATACACAATTAAAATTTCAAGGTGGCTGAAAAAGAAAAATGGCAGTAGAAGTCATATAACAAGTTGAAGGAAATATAATTTGAAGAAAAACGAAAACCATATAGAACTACCAATGGTATATCTTCATCATAGCAAGAGGCAAGAAATGCAAGACTTTTTAAAGACCTAAAAAGTACAAGTGTGTAAATGATATCACAGAGAACTTACTTGATCTTGATCTCTTGCATGGGAAACTAATGCTTGAACAACGAAGTTTGCACAATGATGTGACGACAGATCAAACAGTGAGTTTCTGAAGACTTTCGTGAACATTTCATCATACAAGCTTTGAGGAGCCACTTCCAAAATCACCTGCAAATTTAATAAAATTTAACATAATTTAAAATGAGAAAAGCTACCATAATTTACAAATATATGACAGGATTGCATAGCTCATGAAGTATGAGTATCCAATCACTATAATATTTACATAAACATTACCTAATCATTTAAGTCATAAACCTGAAATAAGATAAATTTGAAATATCTTTTTGACTGTAAAGAGTATTTATAAAAAGGAGGAAGTTAAGTTTATTAAGGTGGGAACCGGATGTGTCCACACTCTACATGTTTAATTGAAGATTCATGTCCCTTAACAATTCAGGATATAGGAGAATCACTGTGCTTAATGTACCATTGTCACATACTAATTTGGTCTTAAGGTACTCTTCTACTTATAAATGCTGATGGGAATGATGGAAAATTTCTACCTATAAACATCAACCAGCTGCAACGTCAACACCCGCCCCCTCAAAACAACAACAATCACAACAACAAATGGAAAACAGAAAAGTGGGGGAAAGGGTGTTGGAGAGGGCAGACGAACAGGAAAACAACGGAAAATGGAATTTCCAAGCATAGAGGCACAACCCATTAGCAAGTTTCTTACCTCCATTAAATGGCTATATGCAGTTTCTTTCGTCAAATTTAGTACATCATGCACTACAGTCATTGGTATGAAGTTCCCTTCCACTACATTCTCTTTATTGGAGCCAAGAAGGATGGAAATTATCTGCAACAACTCTGGATCATTCCCCACTAACAACCTCAAAGCCGTCTGCCAAGAGAAAGAAAATGCTAATCAAACCAATACACCTTCTTATGAATACTATACTGAGTTGAAATGAAGAAAACAAAGGCAATAAGTGGGTGATTCAAACATACCTGCAAAACTAAACTGCTGTACTGATCAGTTTGCAGGGTCCTCAGGTCTTTTCTGGAACTTGCTAAGATCCCTGATATAAGGAACTTTGATAATTCCGAAAACACTGGGTGGTGATATGATAAATTGTTTCTATTTGATTGAGATGCATCCAAATTCAACCGCTCTGCTAAAATTTGTGATGGCTTTGCTCGATGAAAATCAGAGGAATCCAAAGGTGCCCCTCTGCATAAACAAAGAAGACTCCGGAGAACATGAGATCCATAGCAATTACACATCACATCAACAGGATTGGCTACAATCACCTGCCAAGAACCAAAAGCAAAAAGAAAAAAATTTAATTTAATTAAAAAAAGAAGAGAAAAACCTAAGCAGAAACATACTATTTAAAACGCATAACTTTAACTGACAGTAAAGATATCAATGACTTTTCCTTGCATGTTACAACCCAAAACTTATCCTGATACAAAACGTGTCTAATACTTGATACCTTGCATATCGATTTTAGAGTCTCTTCAATTATGGAGTGGGCATGTTCATCTTGAAGATGCATAGCTAAAGACTTGAGAGCTGTCTCAGCCACATGAGAACCAGATCTATCCATAGCAATAGCGGGAAAGACCTTTGCACAGCCTCGGAGGAAACTACAAAGATGATCCACATCACAGCCTTCAAGTAGAGTTTGCAAAGTGTGACTTATGATGTAATCAGTTGCAAGTTCTAATTCTTTCCCTCTAGTTTCCTCAAGAGCATTACGACATAAAACAGATCGCTCTTCCAAGTCAACCTCATTACTTTCAAAAAGATTAGAAATTTCTGCAAAGTATTTTGCTAAATCAGGGTCAACCTGTTTCCTACAAAGCACATTAAAGTTGCATAATGCTTATATCAGTCACCACCAGAGATGGTTATTCAACATAATTTAAAAAGAAGGGGAAACAAATGAGCACGTTGTTTATTCTCCAAACTTTAGTCATAATCTGGGGAAAACTTAGAACAAATAAAATCTTAATCAATTGAAGTTAACAAGTGCTGTACCTGACAACCGAGGTTTTCGGGTCTGATGCATTTTGATGTTTCCAAGATTTTCTAGCACTCGCACTCCCATCAGCCCCGTGACCAGATGAATTTTTATTCGAATTATCAGCATCAAAACCAAAACTTTCTTTCTTGGCCTTTCTATTTAGGCCCTTTTTCTTTCTACCTGGTTTATATGATTTATCATCTCCGCCCATCAAGCTATCCTCAACCAAATCACAGAGTCTCTGCCTACTAGATGGTAAACCTTTTAAGCCAACAGCAACCATGAGCACCCTCCCAAAAACACTTGCCCTCAATTAACCTACAAGAAGAGAATCCATCCACTATCACAACAAATATTTGAAATGAAAAGTTAACCTAAGCAATTTGAGCATACTAATAAAAACAAATAACAAATCCTCCATTTTTTCCCGCTTTTTTTTATAAGAACAAACCCTCCTGAATTCCTTCTTCTTGTTGTTGTTTGCTTAAGGGCTGAATTCAAACTCAGAAAAACAGGGGAAAAAGAAAAGCCTTAAACTAACGATACGCATAAAATACTTCAAGTAAGAATGTTTAAATAAATAATCACCTTACAAAAGACCACCTCAACACTAAGAACTGGATGAGCTATACAAATAAGATTATAAAAGATATTTAATACAAACCTAAATGAAATTTTCATCTAATACAAAGCTTGAAGCATAAATTTCTCTCCCCCCCCCCTTTTTTTGTTGTTGATTACGAGTAGGCTTAAGTAACTGAACACTTTGGAAAGTTGCTACAGAAATAATTTTTTATTGAAGAACCCAGATTGATAGTTTACTTACATTTGTTGATAAAGCGGTAAAAATCAGAAGCAAAACAAGCGTACCTAGTTTTGCAGCTGCTTCTAGTTCAGAAAACCTAGGCGCGAAAAGAAAAGAGGCAGAGAGTAGAGGTTTTGCCGGTTGTATTGCATCCAAAGTAAACGACGACGTTTTAATTTGGGCCTCGTCTCAATTTCGGCCTGGTTTTGTAATTCGAAGCCCAAAAATGAATTTATTAACGTACTTAGGCCCATTGCTTATCTGCAATGAAATTTCAACTTTGCCATTTCCATTAAAAAAATTGTTCTTGTCGCCGCCATTAAATATTTAAATTTGATTGTTAAAGCTTGTTTTCGTTTTTGGCAGTTCATCAATTTTTGCTATTAACAGCCTGAAGGGAACATTAAAAAATTAAAATAAAATAAAGAAAGAAGAGTGAAATATGGTGGAAACTATTGTTTAAATCCACTTTTTTTTGGTTGATTACTTTTTTAGTAGTGCTACATATTCTAATTTTTTTATCCTAAAAACATATCAAAATAATGCGGCATTTATTGAGATAATCCAATTAATTCACTTGAATTTTGTAAATAATTATTAACCACTTAATGAATAACACATTATTTTATATAACAATTGGAATAAAAAAATGAAATGTCTATAATTATTCTTACTTTTTTTTTATAATTAATTATATCAGGCTTGTCTCCATTATATGTGAATGTGGTAACAAGTAGGTCTAAAATTTACCAATTGTCTTAAACTTTGTTAACCATAAATAAACACAGTAATGTAAGAACATTAAAATCAATTTTATCATACCGTTTTTTTTATTTTTTATTTTTTACGTTTATTTCAAAAGAATAGAGGGCTGAGCAAAGTCTGATTTGATTTGATAACATTTGAACTCCGGTGACTAGCTAAATAAAGCTATTTGAAAAGAGTAATGATTCAGCCACAAACTCTTGTACAAACTTATTTTGTACAAACTGATGTGGCATGAGAAGATTGGTTGAATTAAATATCACTTGGCCCACATGATTTATTTTTATTCATTTATATTTTCATTCAACCAATGAATTAATGCCACGTCAGTTTGTACAAAATAAGTTTGTACAAGAGTTTGTGGCTGTATCATTACTCATTTGAAAAACACTCAATTAAACTTATATGGTAAATTATATGAAACAATTTGATTTGCCTCCCAAACCTAAAGAATACAACTGAATCCAAACATAATAAATCACTCTACAACCACTATAGAGGCTCGAATCATCCACCTTAGAGTTAAAGGGAGGAGATGCTCACAAATTCAACTCATAAATTGTTAGTTAATTAGGAATATAATAAAGTAGTATTTCTCTTTTTCTTTAATTTCCTTACCAAAGACTCCAAAGTGAGTCTTCTAATGTATAACCACCTTAATTTTATTTTCTTATTCCTCTATTGAGGAGCACCCGCGCAATTATGAATGCAACCCAACCAAAATTAAGCTATCTATTTGTTGGGAGCTTAATTAGAGCAATGCTATTTGCACATAGAAGTACACACAAAATTAAACATAATGACTTAAGATAACAAAAATTCACCAAAGAGCAAACTCATCCACTTTATTAATTGTCTTTACGTACAAGTGTCCCCATCTTATTGGTCATGCGCAATCTTGTGTGCTACTCTATGAAAAATAGCATTATTCACTTAATTAAACAAAGCATACATAATTAAGAACGTGAAACTAAGTGACATTCATTATTGATTTGCTTAAAATTGTCAATTTAAATCGTGGTAAATAATTACAGAAAATTTCAATTTGTGATTAATTATTATTTAAATTATGGGTGCGTTTGAAATTGAGATTGAGTAGCTGTAACTCACTAAAGTGTTTGGTAAACACTAACTACTGTAGTTTGGAAGTCATATTAATATGATTTTTCACTTGTATAATAGAAAATTTATTATATATTTAATAATTTTATCAAAATTATTATTTAAAATTTATATTTACTATATATTATTAATTTTTATTCCATAACTATACTTTTTTTCCCACATCAACTGTAACTTAAAAGTCATAACACCTTAATCTCAAACAAATCCTATATCATATATTAAGAGTGTGAGTGCCTATTTATATTAGAGAAAGAACAAAAAAGAAAAGAAAGAAATAAGTCTCTTATCTGTAAGTCATTGATAGCATGTGAATAGGTCCATCGAGAAATACTTTAAATTATAATAATAATGAATAAAAGAATCGCCAGATTAAAGGCTATAATTAAATTCTTTTGAAATTGATGCTTTTTGAATAATAAAAAAACCGTGATTAACGGTTGGGAAAAATTAATATATACAGCTTGGAAGCACCCACCAATTATTGATGCTGTGCTGGAAGACAAAGATCAAATTTAATTCAATTGTAAGATAATATATGCAAGCATGGTCTTCAAATTCTATATGCGATAAAGCTTTGAATATTTGAGAGTGGATTGTGCATGGTGGGTCACGTTAATTATAATTTGCCTCCGATGTTTTCCATACACATTATGGCTTGAGCCTTGCGTTGAATTTTCAGATGTAATGCTTTTACGAACAAATTAAATGAACTAGGAGCAAGTGTGCGGAGCCCGTTCACATTAATTAATTATGTGAAAGTCAGTAAAATGGTCAATTTAACAATACCCATTATTAGTTCGGGCGTCTTAAAAAAAAAAATTAAAGATGTCAAAAAAGAAGCTAGAGGTGATTCTTGAAGCAAATTGAGTCTCATATGCTTTATAATTTAAACTCTTATATAATGATTTGTTGTCCCACTTTCCACCTAAGTTTACCAAAAAAAAAAATTGTTAATTTGATGCATATTCTTCCCACTTCATTAATTAACTAGTAATATGATCAAAGCATATGTATTATATAAGTATAATGTGAATAATTTGTGAACTTTTTTCAGTCTATGCAGGGGCTTCCAGAAACAAGTAAACGAGAGGGAGTCCAAAATAACACGCTTTGCTTGCAAAGATTAGCTGGAATGATGGATGCATGTAATGTCCTTTTCTTTTCTTTTATTTGTTTCTAACAATATTAGCTCGGTGGCAATAATATCTTCACAATCTGTAATGTAAAGCTCTTTGGCTTATTGCTCATCTGGATATCTCGAGATGTAGGGGGGCCGGGACATAGAGGCGGCTTCATTTACTAACAAAAGCAAGTCAGAGGCGGCTTCATTTGCTAACGAAAGCAAGTCACTTAATTAAATCTTTAATTATTACTATAATTTACTTAAAATATGAACTAATTAATCATCATTGTTCTTCTTTATTCATTGATTTTTTCCCCTCTTTATGCTTCTTATAATATTATTAAATGAAGAGTTTATGGCATCTAGTCTTCACAAAACATGCATAATAAATTTTGAGTTAAATCTTCTAATTGATGCTAAGCATGTAATAAGAATATCTCGAGTACTTGCCAATTTTAGCTATATATATATATGGGTCCCCTAAGTTACATTTAACGTAACCTACGGTCAGCATGTAAAATGTCATTGAGCCCCCTATACTCTATGTTATTTATAATTCATTCGTAAGTATTATAAAACTTTCTTAATTATAAAATTTCGTTTAATCTCATACACTCAATTTTATATTATTGAAACCCTAAAGTATGAATTCGCCCCCTATAATTTTAAATTTCCAAAATGACCTCCATTTAATTAATAACTATTATTTTATTATAATCATAAATATAATTATATTCTTTAAATAGATTATTATTTTTATTATTAATAACAAGAATAAAAATTTTTATAATTAATTAATCTATTAACAATAATTAATAATAATTTTTCGTTAAATTGTTAATAATAATAATAATTAACGATAATTATTATTAATAATTAATTTTTGAATAATAATAACAATAACAATAATTAAAATATAAAATAATAATTGTGATAAAAATTAATTAATAATTTTATAGCAATGTTACAATTTAACTCATTATGATTTTCATTCTAAGATAAAATAAACAAATAAATGGTAATACAACTTATTCTAATTACGATTTCTACAGTTCAAGTAAATAAATTATTATGATTCTAATTCCTTATTTTAATTCTAGCTATTCTGATTTTAATTCATTATGTTTCCAGCTAAATTTGATTCCTATTTAGTGAATGCACTATAAAATTCATAATACTTATGAATAAATTGTAAATAATATAGAGCGATCTAATTGAATAATTTATTTGCTTGAACTGCGGGAATCGTAATTAAAATGAGCTTTATTACCATTTATATATTTGCTTTGTCTTAGAATCTAAATCCGAATGAGTTAAATTATAACCAATTGCTATAAAATCATTCATTAATTTTTATCATAATTATTATTTTATTTTTAATTATTCTTATTGTTATTATTAGTCAAAATTAATTATTAATAATAATTATCGTTAATTATTATTATTATTAACAATTTAACAAAAATTTATTATTAATTATTGTTAATAGATTAATTAATTATAACACTTTTTATTCTTGTTATTAATAATAAAAATAATAATCTATTTAAAGAATATAATTATATTTATGATTATAATAGAATAATAGTTATAATTAGAATTCATTTGATAATAATTATGTTTTTTAATTAAATGGAGGTTATTTTGGAAATTTAAAATTATAGGGGGCGAATTCAAACTCTAGGATTTCAATAAAATAAAATTGAACATAAGGGGCTAAATGAAATTTTACAATCCAAAAGTTTTATAATACTTATGAATAAAGTATAAATAACATAGAGTATGAGGGACTAGATGAATTTTTACATGCTGGCCGTAAGTTACACTGAATGTAACTTAGGCGAACCCATATATATATATATATATATATATATATATATATATATATATATAGAGAGAGAGAGAGAGAGAGAGAGAGAGAGAGAGAGAGAGAGAGAGAGAGAGAGAGAGAGGAATCCAATGCTTGATAAAGAAAAAGTTTTAGATAAAGTAATCAACAAAACCTTACTTTAATTAGTACATGGTTAATTTATTTATGTAATGGGAATCCCACTTGCTGATTAATTTGCTTTACAAAAGAGATGCAAACTTTCCTCAATCGTTCAAGTATTGAAAAAAGCACATGCCTAAATGATATTATTATGTTAAATCCAGTAGAAATCTGTAAGATAAATAGCTCACCCTATAAGTTTAATTAAGCTATTCGATGCAAATCTAATATAGTACTATGAGTGATAAAGCTAGATTTGTCTTTACAGATCCATAATGTTGTCGCCATCATTCACAATGCAAGAATGATAAGGCATTATCATTCATATTTAATTTCGTTATTGATTTACCAGTATATATATAGTCCACACAACAATTTGTTCCAATCAAAATCAATATTAATTGAATGTTTGTTACACAATATCATTTCAATTCTTTCTAGATATCCGCCAATAATTTCAAGAAAATTGCAACAATCTAATGTTTTGGTTTATTCAACGAAGTTCATGATTGAGATGGATTGTTTGAAAATATATAGTCATGTCAATTCCAAGGTTCGACCCATGAGTTATTTTGTTATGGCATGCCCTTGATTTGTTTATGTATGCACACACATAAATGAAGAGCACATTACGATACCATTAATGGATAATGTTGTCGCCATCATTCACAATGCAAGAATGAAAAGGTATTATCATTCATATTTAATTTCGCAATTGATAATGTGGATGACATCAATGAATAAAATATCAAGTAGGCAAAGTGCTGAATAGTCAAAAGATGGCGAGTTGTGTGAGACAACTACTTGAAAGGGGAGTCTGCATGCAGTGTGTTGATGTAGTTTGCCCAGACGAACTTGGAAGCCTTCAAAAAGAAATGATTGAAGATGCTAAAGTTATGTATATATATACAATTATATATAGGGTCCTTGATTGTTGTAATGGCATGCCAAAGGCAAGTGGCAGCATGTAATTGTCAGAGGATGCATCCTGCATATGGCTAGCTAGCTATATCGAATGATAACTTTAATTACACTACACACACACACACAGGAGTTAAACGTGCTTACTGATAATAGGCTAATAGCATGCATGGGGAACAAAACAATTAATAAAAAATGATTGTAACGAAAGAATTCGTGATAATTTTAAAGGTAAAACGACAAAAATTCTCCTCTTTTAATGTGTCCACAATTGCAAGTTGCAACATGCGCCTTCAAATTTGCCAAACAAATGTAGTAAGGTTTTGGCTGCCTTACGTTAACGTAATTTACAGTTTCTTACACGACTGAGTTATGGGTTCCATTAGGATCCATTCACTGGTAAAGAGGGCTGCACTTTATGTTAAGAGTAGATGATTATCTAAGGTTACAGCGAGTCTCTACAGAACAAATAAACAAATACCCAATTGCAATAACTTGTGTTATACAAAATAAATTTGAGAAAAAACAAAGAAAGAAAATTTGACAATAAAACAAGAGTAACCAACGTTCACGTGGCTGTTACATTCACATGCATAAAAGTAAAGAGTGATGGCATCCTTACTATTTTTGATATTCAATTACAATATTTAATAATGTAATATTAGTGGATTGTAAAAAATAATAATTTAATAATTAATTAATATTATAATACATGACATTAAATAATTGGTGGCACATCAATAAGTATTTCAATTAAGTTTCCAAAATCAGTAAATATGTAACATTATTAATTTAAATCCCGCTTTCATTCTCTAATTAATTAATTAAAACGACAAAAGATTCCGACCCTTTTATTGTTTTCCCAATTGCAAGTTGTGACGTGCTCCTTGATGTTTGCATAATGAAGGAACAAATTTACGAGATAAAGTAGTTAAAGTAGACGTCTATTTAATGCTACGACGGGTCTCTAAAGAACAAATAGACAAATACCTAGAATAGCAAATTCGCAATAAATTACGTTAATTACGTAAAATAAATTTTAAAAATTGAAAATAAAAAACTTTAAGCGAAACCAATATTCACGTGGGCTATTGTGTGGAAAATTAATCCTCCTAGATGTAATCAATAATTAATTATTCAAGCCAACTCTCCATTCACTCTCTATATAAACAACCTCTTCCTTCACTCGTTCGTTCATTCACTGTCCAATCCATAGCCTTATCTTTTGTTCTCTCTTATCGAGAAAAAAAATGACCCACATAAAAGAATTCTTCACAAAACTTTCTGAATCTTCTAGCAACCAAAACATTTCCAATATTCCCAAGAAAAAAAAGAAACTATTCTTAGCTCTTTTTGCAACGCTACTCGTTGTTGCTGCCGTAATCGGCATTGTCGCCGGAGTGAACTCAAGAAAAAACTCCGGCGACAACGGCAACGAGCCTCATCATGCTATCCTCAAATCATCATGCAGCAGCACAAGGTACCCGGACTTATGCTTTTCGGCTATTGCTGCCGTTCCAGAGGCCTCCAAAAAGGTGACAAGCCAAAAGGACGTTATTGAGATGTCCTTAAATATCACAACAACAGCCGTGGAACACAACTACTTCGGGATTCAGAAGCTCTTGAAGAGAACGAATCTCACCAAACGGGAAAAGGTTGCTCTCCATGACTGTCTTGAGACGATCGATGAGACTCTTGATGAGTTACACAAAGCCGTCGAGGATCTTGAGGAGTACCCGAACAAGAAATCTTTATCACAGCATGCGGATGATCTCAAAACCTTAATGAGTGCCGCGATGACCAATCAGGGGACGTGTCTTGATGGGTTCTCGCATGATGATGCTAATAAGCACGTGCGGGATGCGTTGTCAGACGGCCAGGTTCATGTTGAGAAGATGTGTAGCAATGCGCTTGCTATGATCAAGAACATGACGGACACTGACATGATGATCATGAGGACTTCAAACAACAGGAAGCTGACAGAGGAGACCAGTACGGTTGATGGGTGGCCGGCGTGGCTGTCCCCCGGCGACAGGAGGCTGTTGCAGTCCTCGTCGGTGACACCGAACGCGGTGGTGGCGGCAGATGGCAGCGGAAACTTTAAGACGGTGGCGGCAGCGGTGGCGGCGGCTCCTCAGGGAGGCACTAAGCGGTATATTATTAGGATTAAAGCTGGTGTTTATCGGGAAAATGTTGAGGTGACAAAGAAGCATAAAAATATAATGTTCATCGGTGACGGAAGGACTAGAACTATCATCACAGGAAGTAGAAATGTGGTTGATGGAAGCACAACTTTCAAGTCTGCTACAGTTGGTAAGTCTACTTTTCATTAACTGTATTAATTGCATTACTATTTTTTTATGAGAAAATTAATCTGAAAAACAACGGTTACAAACTGGCCCGGAATCCTGATGATATAAGATTGTAACTGATATTACGTTAGTATCAACACGTCTACATTTTCTTCTGTAGTCACGATGAATTAGTTGAGAAAACAACCATATTAATTACTCCATTGATGAAGTTGGTGCTGCGTCAATATTCACTGAACTTATATATATATAGAAATGTTCCGGTCAAAAATTTGAAAGTGCAGAAAAATACAAAAAATCTTTAAAATTGCATAATTTTAAAAATTTAAAACTGAAGGTTTTTAAAACTTATCTGATTTTAAAACTTTTCCGCACTATATATATATATATATGTATGTATGTATATATATGTATGTATGTATGTATGTATGTAAATTTTAGGTAAACATCGACGGCATGAGGAATTTTTTTTTTCCTTCATATTTCATAAAAGATCAAGCATAGTACAGCTAGGTAGGAAGTGTAAACCGGACCAAATGGATGTTTGAAGTTTGCGTTCTAGACCTTCTATGCTCAAGTTTTCAAAGATTAATTTCTTTTTTTTTTTAACCTTGATATATTTCAGCTCTATACTAAATCAATTGCCCCTTGGAACAAAAGTCTTCTAGTTTTAAAACTGTGGTGACATTTGTCCATTAACTTGTTTGTCATACCGTTGTTGGTCCCAGATTATACTCATCAAATCTGGGTCTCTTTGTCCACACACAAATCAGAGGCGATGAATCAGCAAAGAATGGCTGATTCTTTGTCCCATCATTTATTTATTTTTGAAGCTAGCACATGGGTGACATAAGGTCTTGCCATCTGGACAAAGTCTCAATTATTTGAATTTTGGAATGAAATGAAAAACTAGCACATCCGAAATGCCAATCTTTTTGAATTTTCTGCAGTCTGTCCTTTTAGAAAATGAATAATTGGTGACCCAGAAAGCACTTTATTAATACCAGTGTCTGCTATAATTTATATATGCATGTGTATATAAATTTCAACTGACCACAGGTTTGCTTTTCCCCCGTGTGGACAAGTTGATGATGAGTAAAGACTGAAGAGTGTGGTTTACAGCTGAGCATAGATTGCTTTATTCATCATATATAGTCTATAGACACACTTATTATTTTGGAACATGTATAGTTTGATTCTGACTTTTGATACTTTTTTACGTAACCCTTTTAGATGCCACTGTCTAGCCACTGATGCTTCCTTGAAGCTTCCCATGTCTCTTTCCTTCAATTCAATCGTTTAATCACACTGTCAATTCACTAATTAATTAAATTTGTCTCTTTGTTCACATGCATTTTTTTTTTGTCTCATTAAACGATTTTACGTGCATCTCATGTCATCATACTAACGTTTATTTTTCTTTCTCAACATGCGTACGTCATATGTCATGCAGCTGTTGTTGGTGAAGGATTCTTGGCCCGAGACATTACATTCCAAAACACAGCAGGCCCCTCAAAGCACCAGGCAGTGGCACTGCGAGTGGGAGCTGACCTTTCAGCATTTTACAATTGCGATATGTTAGCTTACCAAGACACACTCTACGTCCACTCGAACCGCCAGTTCTTTGTGAACTGCTTAATTGCTGGCACGGTTGATTTCATTTTTGGTAATGCTGCAGCCGTGTTACAAAATTGTGACATCCATGCACGAAAGCCCAATTCCGGCCAAAAAAATATGGTCACAGCCCAAGGCAGGACTGACCCTAACCAAAACACCGGCATTGTCATTCAAAAATCTAGGATTGGTGCCACCTCCGATTTAAAACCGGTTCAGGGTAGTTTCCCGACGTACCTCGGCAGGCCCTGGAAGGAGTACTCGAGGACGGTGATCATGCAGTCGTCGATTACTGACTTGATCCACCCTGCCGGGTGGCACGAGTGGGATGGTAACTTCGCGTTGAACACATTGTTTTACGGAGAGCATCAGAACAGCGGAGCCGGTGCCGGAACTTCAGGGAGAGTGAAATGGAAGGGATTTAGGGTTATTACAAGTGCTACCGAGGCTCAAGCTTTTACTCCTGGAAGCTTCATTGCTGGTAGTAGCTGGCTGGGCTCCACTGGTTTCCCATTCTCCCTTGGTTTGTAATATTCACTAGGAGTTTTAATTAATATGTTTTGTATTAGTGGATCCATCGATCTCGGGTCTTTCAATTTGTAATATTTGATTGAGCGTGTCTTATTCGTGGCTTCGATCTCACAAATACTATTGTGTGATTTACAAGAAATAAAATAGCATGAGAAGAATAATAATTTCCGGCTTCTTGAAATTAAATCATCTTCAACATCAATCTTGGTCACACAATAAAATCATTCGTCGCGTTCTTGACAAAACATCATGTCTATATACCAGAGATCGAATTATAGATAACAGGAGATTGCGATGGGGCCCGTGATTAAAAGGATGGTCTTTTCTAATTGAAAGATCACGGTTTCGAAATAAATGGAAGGATTAGTTGTTTTTTGGTTTTTTTTTTTTTTTAAAAGGAATTATGAAATATAAAGAATATAAGGTGTCGGTGGGATCAACGGCTCTTTGTGTTGAGCTTTCACATCATCACGTTGTCTGGTGCACGTTTATTGCGTACGTGAACGAGTCCAATTGGAAAACGACAAATCGAATTCAAATTCATGATCTGCTGTTCACAAAGAATCGTTTCGTGATTTGGAAAAGTTGGAGGGTATGTCCCCATGATAATGTCAACACAAATAAATATTAACACTCATTAGCACGAACTTTTGACTAAGGCAAATTTGTGGATTTGCCTGCCCTCCACGCTTCATCAAATCTAATATTAACTCATAACTGTCTATTCATGAAGTCCAGCTTCGACATATCAGCAATAGTAGATATTTAAGGCAGAACGGTACTTAATTCTCGCATTAGGTTTTGTGTATGAATTATGCTCATAAGATTTTTGCTTTTTAACAAATCATGGAGTGTATATTATAATTCTTCTCTTGAATGGTAGATTATACATCTGCTAATTTTAGCATTAGAAATGTACTAGAATCTGTTAAATCAGTTATGTAATGGCTTAAATTTAGATATCCAGTTTTCAGCCTTTCAGAAGATGTAGAATCTACTCTTAAATGTGGAGTATATATATGATATTTTTCTAAGGGTCCGTTTGGGGCAGCTGCTCCCATGCTTTGTTCCAGGGGATATTCTCCTAAATTAAAGCATGGGGAGCAGCTGCACCAAACGCTCTCTAAGTTAGTACATTCTAATGTTTTTACAAAATAAGATTTATTGAGAGTCCAAATTCATCTATTATAATATAAACTAGAGGTCAATTGTGATTAAGTGCTTGTTTGGTAGGCCCATTTAGTGGTCATAAGTGTTTGTTTAATCTCATAAGCTCTTACAATTTTTTTTTAGTTATTTTTTTAGTAGAGTTTTTAAAAACTAAATAAACTATTTTGCCTCTATTAGAAAAATGTCAGCTTTTAGAACTTTGAAAGTAGAGGCTAAAAAGTTTTTTTAAATGTTAAAATGTCTAAGTTTTCTAAAATATTTTTTACTTATTTGACAATCTTATTTTATTATTTTCATAATATAACTTAGAAAACTTAGAAAACTTTTCTAATAACATAATTTTTTAATTTTTCATAAAAATTTTTATTGATAACTAAATAATTAAAATTTTTTAGGGTAAAAATCTTATTCGTAAAAGTTCTATTCACAAAAATTTTATTGAAATAAATTTTATTTGAAAAGTTATACCAAACATTACCTCAAAAAAATCTACGTCAATCGGAAGGAATAGCTCTAGTGGCCACATTCAAAGATGAGTGATGATACAGCCACAAACTCTTGTACAAAATTATCTTGTACAGACTGATGTGACATTAATTTTATTAGTTGAATGAAAATATAAAATAATATAAATAAATAATATGGACCAAGAGATATTTAATTCAACTAATGAATTAACGTTACATCAGTTTGTACAAAATAAATTTATATAAGAGTTTGTAAATATATCATTACTCTTCAAAGATACATCAATTCTCATTGTCTTTTAGATAAATAAGTCCACCCGTGTACGCGCGTAGAACAGAGATCATATAGAAACTCCGTAGGGCTCGAGCTCACCCAATAACGACCAGTCCAGGATTGTGCTACAAGCGTTAGAAAAGTTCTTGTTATCGATTGTTTTAGTGGACCCCCATCTATATTCCCCTTAAAAAGACCAATTCTCACAAGATAAGTAAATGTTATATCCACGCGCAAAGTGGGATTATACAATTAATAGCGAAAACGACTCTTTAATTCCTAGCTACAAAAATACACATGTCTACATTTTACTTGTTCCAAACCGAAAGAACAAGGCACAAGCGGCTTCAATCACAAGATTGAAGGAGATTAATTTTGGACATATATGGTGGTCTTTGGGCACTTTTCATATAGCATTTCAATTTTGTGCATATAAAGTTTGCAGTGCCGAATTGCACAAAAGCTGCACATAGAATTTTGTAGCAAGAATTTCTTAAAACCACGTGTGTAGGCCACAGCTGGAAAAAAAATCACGACATACGTAATCTCCACTAAGCCATAATATGTGGTCCATTTTCCCTACCGAGTAAGTAAAATTATATTTGTTAGACGGGCCCGAGGCCCAGAGCCATACCTGGTAATTACAGCTAGAAACTCGCTATCATATCATGGAGCCAAATGGCTTATGACTAAAGCAATACTAATTATTAATTAAGTTGACACCGTGTGTAGAATTTGCCGCGTTGGATATATTGAATTTTTATAGCTAGTAGTTAAATTTTTAACTAGAAGAAATTATGATATGACATGGCATGCATGCCGTTGTTTAGTATACGTTGATTTATTTGTTTACCTTCGATGAGTGCCAATAATTAATTATGTCGTTTATTGTTAAACGAAATAGACACTGTGCTTTCCAAACAAAAAGAAAAGAAGGAAAGGGCAAGAAGCCATAAAATGTTAAACCGGTCGTATAATGTGGTAATAGCAGTGAGCCCCTTTCATTTCAATAAAATTACGAACAAAGGTATAATCTGTTAATAATTTTTAAATAAGTTCAACCTAAAAACTTAATTTAAAAAATAAAGTAAAAATTCTAATAACTGCTTCAATGGGATGGATCAGTAGGCAATTCTATCACTCGCATTTGTCACATCTTTTATTGAAATGAAGTAGCCTTAGAGAGAGAGAGAGAGAGAGAGAGAGAGAAGAGTTTTTATTCGCTAGAAATATTTGGGTAATCTTCATTCTCACTATATGAAGTCATTATTTGGTCAACGTTGAGATGTATGAATTGTCAAAACGAGGCTAGGGCACACCTTGCTACCTAGTGCAAAAATTGGCACATGGAGTATATACATACCTTCTTTGTCTGATCATTATTAATTTGTTATCTCGTCTTCTACTGTACGAAATCTGAGAAAATCTCTCTTTCTCATTTGTACGGCACTATATGAAGTCATTATTTGGTCAACGTTGAGATGTATGAATTGTCAAAACGAGGCTAGGGCACGCCTTGCGACCTAGTGCAAAAATTGGCACATGGAGTATATACATACCTTCTTTGTCTGATCATTATTAATTTGTTATCTCGTCTTCTACTATACGAAATCTGAGAAAATCTCTCTTTCTCATTTGTACGGCACTCAATAGATATTTTACTATAATTTGTTTGATAGTATCTATGATCTAAGAATTACATCCCAAAAACAAAATATTTAAATAACAAATCTTTTAGGTTAGCTAATTTCAAGGTTTTAAGAGTTAAATCCTCCGTAGAAATGGATTCTAATAAACGTAATGGCAAAGACTCGTATGTAAAAAAGAGAAAATTACCAACTATATCCTCGAGTATATTTTTCCTAAAAGTTAGAGATCTAGATGTTATTCCTTTATTGTTTAATCGTGAATAGAATATAAAATGATGTTACATCCTGGTTAAACGTTTAATGAAAGATTAACGAAGAAGCATCGAAGAAAGAGATTCTATCTTTGCCTTCCACACATATAAAAAAGACATCCCACGGACAATCTCTTTTCCATAAAACACAGAAACGTACAATAAAGTGATAAACCATATCAAATATGGAAACGATCAGATCCTTTAAGGGATATGGCAAAGTCGATGAGCTCGAGCAACAAGCATTCCGGCGAAAGACACGTAAGCGTGTGATCATCTTAATCATCTCATCCATAGTCCTTGTGGCCGTGATCATTGGTGCAGTCATTGGAGTCGTCGTGCACAAGAACAAAAACGATTCATCTTCCGATAATATGCCTGCAACTCAGCTGACCCCAGCGGCTTCACTCAAAGCCGTATGCAGCGTGACTCGGTACCCAGATTCTTGCTTCTCCAGCATTTCCTCCATCGACGCATCAAACGTAACCAAGGACCCAGAAATCCTCTTCAAGCTCTCTTTACAAGTCGCCATGAATGAGCTTGGGAAATTACAAAACTATCCCTCGAAGCTGAAGCAGCAAACGAAGGATCCTCAAGTGATTGAAGCTCTTAAGGTTTGTGAGACGCTCTTTGATGACGCGTTGGATCATGTCAACGAATCTTTATCCTCAATGCAAGTTGGTAGCGGAGAGAAGCTTTTATCATCAAAAAAGATTCAAGATTTGAAGACATGGCTGAGCACATCGATCACCGACCAGGACACGTGCTTGGACGCCTTGCAAGAGCTAAACGTATCGCATTACCAGAACTCAAATATTCTCAAAGATATACGATCCGCCATGCAAAACTCTTCCGAGTTTGCTAGTAACAGTCTTGCAATCGGTTCAAAAGTACTGGGGCTATTGGGAAAGGTTGATATTCCTGTTCACAGGAGGTTATTATCTGATCATTCGGATTCGGGATTTCCGAATTGGGTCGGAGCCGGTGACCGCAGGCTTCTCCAGGAGGCTAACCCGAAGCCAGATGCCACGGTAGCGCAGGACGGCAGTGGGGATTACGATACCATTAAGGCTGCCGTGGCTGCGGTGCGAAAGAAAAGCCCTACAAGATTTGTGATATATGTGAAGAAGGGAACTTACAGAGAGAATGTGATTTTGGATAAGAGCAGGTGGAATGTGATGATGTACGGTGACGGTAAGACTATGACTATAGTTTCCGGCAGCTTGAACTTTGTTGACGGCACTCCCACTTTCGCTACCGCCACCGTTGGTAAGTTTCCTCCCTCTATTTACAAAATTACTTTCGGTAGATTTTTAATTAGTGGTCATATGAATTTGATAAGTAGAATAAATGAACATGCATATAGGTGTCAATCGGTCATATATCACATTGTTACAGACGTCCAAGTGAGTGCTATGTGAATTATAGTAATTAAACATTAGATTAAGAAAATCACATGGATCATGATTAATTTATGAGCCCTCATGTGAATTCGATTTGATGCAGCTACCTATAATTCCGTAGGTTGGTCCCCTTTAAACTTTGCTTCGGACATAATTTAAAACAAGATTTGATTATGTAACCCCACCACGTGCTTGTCTTGTCTCATGTGGTCCCCATGTTTGTAGCATGTATTTATTGAAGTCAATCAAAGGAATGGCCTGCAATGGCTAAAAAGCAAGTCAATCGATCGATGATTTCAATCCATTAGAGTTTGGCCTCGCGTAGTTGCACATCTATTGATGAATTTGCCTTTAATGCTGCCTTCTTGTCTCAGCCACTAGATTTTAGTGCAGGTACAGGATTTTCATATCTTATAACGTTAGAGAGTATTGCACATGACATGTTACTATCTTGTGTGCTGAGGGTTTTTTGTGGCGGCAAGAGTTACATTAGAACATGAATCCCCCACTTTGTGTCTCTATGTAGGTTCTAGAGAAAGGGTCAAACATTAGAATATGCCATGTAATTAGATGTGAAATCAAAGATATTAAATGAGTAACTAACTGATAAAAATCATATGATCAGCTGTTGCTGGTAGAGGGTTCATTGCGAAGGACATGACATTCATCAACACGGCAGGGCCAGAGAAGCACCAAGCGGTGGCCTTTCGGTCAGGCTCCGACCGTTCAGTATTCTATCGGTGTTCGTTTAACGCCTATCAGGACACGCTCTACGCCCACTCAAATCGTCAATTCTACCGCGACTGCGATATTACGGGCACTATCGACTTCATTTTTGGCAATGCTGCAGTTGTTTTCCAAAACTGCAACATTCTGCCTAGGCAACCTCTACCAAACCAATTCAACACCATCACAGCTCAAGGCAAAAAGGACCCTAATCAAAACACAGGCATTTCGATTCAAAAATGCACACTTTCTCGTTTTGATGATAAACTCACAGCTGCAACATATCTTGGTAGGCCTTGGAAAGAATTTTCAACCACAGTAATCATGCAATCCACAATTGGGCCATTCTTGAACGCATTAGGCTGGAAAGAATGGGTCAGCGGCGTAGACCCACCCACATCCATATTCTATGCCGAGTACCAAAACGTTGGACTGGGATCCCCAACTTCGGGACGGGTTAAATGGGCTGGTTATAGGCCCACTCTCACAACAGACGAGGCTGCGAAATTTACGGTGGGGAATTTTATACAAGGCAGTGAATGGTTGGCGGAGGCTAACGTGCAATATCAAGAATCCCTGTGATCTTAAAGTGGGTTCAGTAATGGTAGATACATCAAGTGCGAAGAATCAAATACTGGTTTAATGGTTTCTTTTTTTCACACTAAACTTGTTTCTAGCAAAGTTTGTTACACTGTGTGGGTTTATGTATGAGTATGTCTGCTTGTTCTATTAATCCTTAATTAACAGTAATTTTGTAACATTTTTCAAAATAGTGATTGGATTGAATAGAATTGTTACGTCCTTGTAAATTGTATGATTTCTTTAAAGTGGAATAAAAGGAAAAAGAAAAAGAAAAAAAGAAAAGAAAACGAACTTTAAAAAAAAAAAATCTCAAATCCATGATGGTGAATGGAAATTTTACCGTGCAATGTGCATGAAGCCATTAACCAAATTCACTCGATAGCAATAGGGCAGTACTAATTCTTAAGCTAAAATTTTGACCAGTCAAGAAGGAAATAGAAATATGGGTCATGCTCAACTTCTTAAGATTTCAAATGAATAATGAATTACCCCTACATATGCCTGTCAGAGACATTTTAAGAATGGGGAGAAAACACATAACATTTGGTCTCCCGTGGAACTTGTCGGGCAGGTAATCCAAGACCATCTAGAACACCGTTCCCCTTTTTGACCCTCTTATAGAGAGTTTTTAATGCTAAAATATTTAGGTGGTAGCGAAAGGGAAAGAGCATTAATCAAAACCTAATCACATATATAATTATATAAAAATTAATTTTAGTTTAAAGTTTTAAGTTGGTCGGTAAAGGTGTCGAACTATTTAAGCTCTAAAGTTTAATATGGCCTAAAAAAAAAATCTAATATGAGCACTGAAAATACCATGGTAAGTTAATTAAGTATTAAATAAGCTCTAACGACGTAATTGTGGAAATAATAATAGAAATTAGGGAAAGAAAGTAAAAATGTAAGGGGCATGATCTCATTTTAACTCTAGGAAAATTGTATTATGGAAACATATTTAAGTAGAACAAATCATAAACGGTGGGCGCGGCAAGTGAGCTGATTTTGGAAGACTTGGACAAAACAGGAAGCCAAAACGAAACTAAACTAATGGTCGATTTTCGAAGCGGAGACCCAAGTGTCGGTCTAAAGTCTTAAATCTCTCTTAAAAGGACAGATTTCGTGTAAAGGTGACGATGCGGAGATTCGTTATTGGCAGAGGCAGAAATTTCCTTAACCGTTCACATCAACAAAATCTTCTCTCTTCTTCTTCTTCTCATTGTCAGTCTCGTTTCTTGTCATCCACTTCTGTGATTGATTCCCCTTCTTCTTCTTCAATGGCTCCCACCTCTTCTCCTGCTATCACGGTCGATTCCCTTAACCCCAAGGTATCAACTTTCGATCATCTGCCGTTTATTTGAGCTGTTTCTGCATCTGGGTTTCTTTCTTTTTTAAGTCCATTCAATTAATTTTTCGTTAATTTGGGGTGTTTCTGCATCTGGGTTTATTTTCTTTTTTGCATTTTTTTGTTCTGTTTGATTTAACTTACAGCAACTGTTTTGGTTCACTGTTTTATTACTTTATGTTTTTATTTTCATATCTTATTCATTTTTTATGTGTTTATAATTTTGGGTATGTATGTCTCATGTCTCTCGAGAGTTTACTGTTCGAATAGGCGATCTGCTGTTTTACCATCAAAAATTACTTTTTCGATGTGAATTTTTTGTTTAATTACCTTTTACCTTCTCAGGTTTTATACCTTCTGCTTTCTGATGCATCTTTTTATTTTATTTTAGATTCCCTTTTATAGCTTTAGTTTAAACCGTAATACATGTTTGTAAATTGTAGGGTATTTTTCTTTGTTTGTTTATTCTTTGTTAACCTGAGCTCAATGCTTTAATTCTACTGCTTGTATGCTGTGTATATGTGCTTGATTCTGTTTATCTCTATTGTCATGCGACTTTAAATGGACCCTATTTGATATGTCTTCAGCTATCAGTTTAACCATTTTGTTGCAGGATGCATAAACCTGGTAGTTCTTCTGACTTCATTTGTCTGTGGAATTAGACTGCTGAGTTACTTTAAGAGATTTTTTGAACTTAACGATAAACTAAGTTTTGACTGAAATTGTAGGATAGTTGTTTTAAGTTATTTTATCGTAAGTTCTACTGAATTTTGTTTAGTGAGTCATTGTGATTATAGAGTACTAATGAAAGACAGTGCGTCTCCCTTTTGTTCTGATTCTCATTGTTAAGTTTTCTTGATTGTGTGGTTCTTGTAAGTTTTTTCTGTTCCTGTTTTGATCCCTCACGAAGTTTCTCTTTCCTGCAGGTTCTAAAATGCGAGTATGCTGTTCGTGGTGAGATTGTCTCCATTGCCCAGGTAATATCACCAGTTACATACCAAAGAATATCGGTCTGCATGGAGGATTTGGATAATGAATTCTTTGCAAGAATTTGAATTTGCTGTATGTAAACTATTGGTTTATTGAGAGTGGCTTAATCTTTTTCTTATCTCAGCGGTTGCAACAGGAGTTACAAACTAACCCTGGCTCTCATTCCTTTGATGAGGTACATCTTCTTTTTCTCCTGGAAAATTTATTTTATATCACTTCTGTCGCTGAATAAATTTTTCCCCATTAAACTAATAATCTATGGGACAGTCAGAGGATCATTATCTACAAGGGTTGTAGAACAGTTAATAGAAATACATTCAAAATTCTGTCTATTGCAATTATTTTTCATGAAAATTTCCCTTTAAGAGGGCATATATTTGATGAATGCTAGTTAAGTTGCTTGGTACTGATTGTCAATCATCTTCTCAGATACTGTACTGCAACATTGGAAATCCTCAGTCTCTTGGTCAGCAGCCAATAACCTTTTTCCGAGAGGTTGGTTTATTTCTATTTCTTTGGTACTCGGGAGTCAATTTTTTCAGAGCATTTCTGATTGGGCTCATCTCAATTGTAGGTTCTTGCATTATGTGACCATCCATCCATTTTGGACAGAAGTGAAACACAAGGTTTGTTCAGGTAAGAAAAATGAATGACCAGTTGTGATCTTAAATTATGAGCTGACACCTCATTTTCGT
This sequence comes from Citrus sinensis, assembly GCF_022201045.2. NCBI lineage: Eukaryota > Viridiplantae > Streptophyta > Magnoliopsida > Sapindales > Rutaceae > Citrus > Citrus sinensis. The sequence goes on along the minus strand of NC_068562.1, from coordinate 8,162,043 downwards.
TCCCAACAGAGATTTGAGCTTTGTGAACGAGAGATCTTAGAAAACATCCAAAAATGTCATTTTCTTTTTCAACGGAAAGCCAATGAAACTATAAATGAGAAACCTAGGAGCCTGATGGTTCAAATCTATTCCTTTCTTATGCAACTTGCTTTTGATGTTTTGCAGTGCGGATTCTATAGAGCGAGCTTGGCAGATACTGGATCAAATTCCTGGGCGAGCAACTGGGGCTTACAGTCATAGTCAGGTTATATTTGTGACCTTGGCTGAGAAATTTAAGTAAACTAATTCTTGTGATGATATGAATGGGACTCGTAGTTTTGTTCTTTCCACTTCAGGGTATCAAGGGACTGCGTGATACAATCGCTGCTGGAATTGAGGCTCGTGATGGTTTTCCTGCTGATCCAAATGATATTTTCTTGACAGATGGTGCAAGTCCTGCTGTAAGTTTAGTTCAACTTTCTTCTGGTTCGATATAGATGTCAATACTTTCCAAATGCTATGATCGCAAATTAAGGCACGTGTAATAGATTTTTTCCTCCACAGGTCCACATGATGATGCAGTTATTGATAAGATCAGAGAACGATGGAATTCTCTGTCCTATTCCTCAGTACCCTTTATACTCTGCTTCAATTGCTCTCCATGGTGGGACCTTGGTATGTTTGTTATGTATATAAAGTACTTATTTTGTGTCCTAGAGGGAATTCAGTTAGTTAGCTTCCTTCTTACTGTTAGTTGCCAACAAGTGGGTCACTTTGAAGCTTCTTTATAACCGAATTTAGTAGATATAGAGTTCTACAATTTCTCAGTGACTTTTTAATATTTAGTAGATATAAAGTCCTGTCTGATCGTGCAGGTGCCTTACTACCTAGATGAAGCAACAGGATGGGGATTGGAAACTTCGGAGGTTAAGAAGCAATTGGAGGCCGCCAAGGCCAAAGGTATTACCGTTAGGGCCTTGGTTGTAATAAATCCAGGCAATCCAACTGGACAGGTAATTGTTAATTAGCTCTTTGGCAAAATTAAAAGTCTTAGGTAATAAGTACTTAAATCAATTTTCTTGAGCCTTGGCTTCCAGGTTCTTGCTGAAGAAAACCAGCGTGCAATTGTGGATTTCTGCAAAAAGGAGGGTCTTGTTCTTCTTGCAGATGAGGTGGGTGAATTTGTAAAGTTTTTACTTAGAGCATTTGTTTGCCTCTCTTTGGAATTTTGGATGGTTGATGTGCTCAGCTATGTTTGTCAGCTGATGGAGAGGCCTTTAATATTGTTCGACGCATTTTATGCAGGTATACCAGGAAAATGTTTATGTGCCAGAGAAAAAATTCCATTCCTTTAAGAAGGTATCCCGATCCATGGGGTATGGTGAGAAGGATATATCCCTTGTATCATTTCAGTCAGTTTCTAAAGGTAGGTATTTTCATTTTTTTTTCAAAATGGTAGAAGGAGAAGGAGGGGTTTTTGCGGGCATGTAATTTTCGATGGAACAGGTGCGTAAATCTTTTTGTTGTCTTCAGGTTACCATGGGGAGTGTGGAAAAAGAGGAGGTTACATGGAGGTCACTGGGTTCAGTCCTGAAGTAAGGGAGCAAATATACAAAGTGGCATCTGTGAATCTTTGTTCTAATATCTCCGGCCAAATTCTGGCAAGCCTCGTCATGAGTCCACCTAAGGTTACTTTTTCCACACTTAATATTCAGTTGGATCTGTAATAAAACATGAAATATTGCATGCTTGGCTTCAAACTAGGGAAAGTAATGAGACTATGAAAAGGGGAAAAGTCACTTATAATGGGTGACCAGTTTATTATCTCATATTAGAAATGCAGCATTAACACCATTGTACTTAAGCTTGGGTTAGGTTACTTTTGCCATGATTCTGTGTTAAATTATATAATTCCATCTTTTCTAGAGATCCTTTTAGGACTATGAAATATAAAATTCATGGTTACATTGGCTGGGCATAGGCTTGTGGAAACTGAGTATCTATGCCATTTCATGTACTTAATGATCTAGTTGAAGAACGATATTTGGATGCCACATTCATTTCAGCTTGTTTAACTTTTAAAATATATGCAGGTTGGAGATGAATCTTATGAGTCCTATTGCGCTGAGAGGGATGGAATCCTCTCATCTTTAGCCAGGCGTGCAAAGGCTAGTTAAATTACGTTATTCTATGCATTGATTTTCATCTTATTAGATTCTTTTTTTTCCCCATTTTTAATTTTTATATACTTGTGATCATGATTGATGCAGACATTGGAAGATGCATTTAACAGTTTGGAAGGAATAACATGTAACAAGGCTGAAGGAGCAATGTATCTCTTTCCTCGTATTCAACTGCCTGAAAAGGCAATTAAAGCTGCTGAAGCTGAAAAAACTGTTCCAGATGCATTTTATTGTCGCCGCCTTCTCAATGCCACTGGAATTGTTCTTGTTCCTGGTTCTGGTTTTGGGCAGGTGAGCGATAGGTTTTGCTATCTCATACGGTCACTTGAATTTTTTTGTTTTTGGGGGGAATCTTATTGCTTCCATCTTGGCACATGGTGTCCTGCCTCATTTGCCATCAGTTTGTGGTGCTAACTTTCCTTACCGTTTGTATTTTCTATAGGTCCCCGGCACTTGGCATTTTAGGTGCACCATATTGCCTCAAGAGGACAAGATTCCAGCGATTGTGACCCGGCTGACAGACTTCCATAAAAGTTTCATGGACAAATTCCGTAATTGAAAGATCTTCTGCATAATAATACGAGACTGAGTTCAGAAAAATAATGTGTAGCCATTCATTTCAATTGTCAAACGTTTACAGAGTGAATGGACAAAGCGTACTTTTTTTCCTCTTTGTTTTTTTTTTTTTGTTTTTTTGACGGTCATAGGTCTTTGTTACGATGAAATATTACAAGGTTTTTTGGCATCTGAATTTTGTGGGGCTCGTATCATGCTCTCAAAAAAGGTGCTACAGTTTGACCAATGTACGCTTCCGGTGAAGGTGGCCATGATTATATCAAAATCATTAGCAGAAGGAAACCCGAACTAGTAAATTATGAAGTTACCTTAATCCCTAAAGAAAGTGTAAATTTGAAGGCATTACAACACAAATAATTCGAACACATGCATAATGGAGATGATATGCAACGTGTAAATAAGTTATCATAAGCACGAAGTAGCATCATCATGTGTTTAACTTAAAAACAAGATTTTAATCTAAATTTCCATTAGGTTCATATCGTTCATACAACTGAGAAGTACTTCAGTTCTGCACGGACACAGATTTCGGGGTTATGATAGGCAGCTCAAACCCAGCACCAAAACAGAAAGGTTCAAATGGGTGCAATCCCAATCATAAACAAATATAATTGTTTCCCCTAACAAACAAACTACGAAGTGCACTTGCACTGCAAAGAACTGAAGAAACACCACTGAAGCCAGGGAAGAAATTTTAAAGATGATTTTCTCTGGATACTCATAGGCGATTGATGACAGCCTCCACCTCAGAAGGGGTATAGAGATGATACGTTGGAGCTACCCTTGCGATATCAACATTGTTTGGAGTGACCTGAAATCAGAATCAACATTGGTTAAAGCAGTGAATTACTATAATGAACAAACAAATGAACTAAAGAGCACATAGACTAATATTTGCACCGTATTATCATTCTTTACCTTTTCTTCCATAACTTGCTTCAAAATTGATAGAGCAATTGTCTCTGCTTCCTGAAGGGTTAAATCCTGCAAAACGTTATCAAATGAAGCTCAGCAACAATTCATAGTAAATCAGTTTTTTCCCCCACTTTAAAAAAGATCCTTCTGGCATAGAACGCAAATTCAATGGCTGTGTATTGCCGAACAAGATAAATAATGACTAGTTGATAATTGGCACTTCAAAAGGTTTGAAGCTTGTTATACCACACAAACACACTCGGGTCGGGGGAGAGAGAGAGAGAGAGAGAGCGAAACCTTGTTATATTGCTCTTGGAGAGAACTGTCAGCTCCTTCTGAACCTGAACCAATAGCCTTTGCATTGCATTGCCAGAATGTGCCAGATGGATCTGTATAGTACCTGCACAGCAAGTTCCAGGATATTTACACAGCCAGCAGGGATAAATCAACAGGAGATACCCCAAAAAAGTAAAAAATGTGGCAAGATAACGCTTGGAAAATCAGCACCATGAAAAATAGTCTCATAATGCCCCAAAAACTATAGTTGCAGCTTCACTAGGTTCGATGATCAGTACTGCTGCTAACATATTACTAAGTTGAAAATTTTACATGAATGGAACTAATAATACAAAGTGCCCGTTATAGACTACTGAAATAGAAACAAAAAAGAAATTAAAATTGCAAGCTGGCTAACATCATTGTGCAGTTAGTCATAAATTCACACATGCAACTAGTGACTACTGTTACTTGTTATATTGGGTAGTGCTAACGAGAATATGCACTGCCTACCAGCCTAATGTCAAATTAAAGCACACCCATCTGGATAATTTTCAATTAAAGCCTGTTAAATATTTAGAGAGGAATTAAAGAAAGTTTGCACTTACAGGCTAGGTCCATTCTCGTCGGATCCAGCAATAAGAAGGGATACTCCAAATGGTCGAGACTGCACAGAAGAAATTAATAGACATCAGAAGGCATTCAAAAAGATATGTAACTATCACAAATCAATGATCTAATATTATATGGCAAAAAGATGGCCAAGGAAATATTTTATTAAAGTAAAGAATGAATTTTCCAACCGGAAAACACCATTGTATGAACCTGCTTTCATCTCTCTCTAAACAATGAAAGAATCAAGCAGAATGAAGCTAATCTAAAAACATTGGTACTTGAAGTGCCAAAAAAAAAAAAAAGGCAAGAAATTAACTTGAACTAAAACAACATGTCCAAAGAAAAGAGGAGGAAAAGAAAAAAAAGGACCCATTGGATGCCATCAAGGTAAGCATTTATTACCATGGATTCTTCATCGCCTTCACCAAAGCGTAGCGCCAGGTCACAGAGTGCTTGTGTAGTAGATTCTACGGTCATTGGCTCACCATATGAGAATCTATGATTCTGTAAACATTAATTCAAGATATTAATAAAAAGTCTATATGTGATGTACAAGAATCATCAGATTTCTAGCTAAGCTTGTTGAAAAGTATACAAACATCAGAAATCAAGAACACAGCACCTGAGTTTCAACCCTTGCATGTTCAACAAGTGTACGAGCATCAGCAATCAATCCACTCATAGCACATCCTATATGCTCATCAATTTCCATAATCTTCTCCACACTGCTGGGCTCCTGAAACATAAAATTAGGAAATGAAAAAAGAACATCAAATAAATGATGACTTCAAAAAATTGCAACCTCTAACTGCAAACATAAGCAAATGTCATCATACCATTTTATCTACATACAAACTTTGTTATCCATATTCCTTATTGTCATATAACAAGTCAAAAACAGTTTTTCACCACAAATGCAAAACTGCACTCCAATTGAAAACCCTACATCAAATTAGATTCCTGGACTCAGACTGTACAGAAACTCATAAATATGTAAACATCAAACCATACACATATCTCATAAATATGTAAACATCCCAGCCCAATTAAGACATATGGTGGGGATATATGTGTGTTGGCTGCAGAATTTGCTTCCATCGTCATAGAAGAAAATCTGCTTTCGGTATATCAATGCCCAGGCTTGTCCTTTGGGTTTGTTGCTATTTGGCTTTTAAAAGCTATTTATCTTAATCACATGTTGTTATTTTGAATAACATTGCCCTTTTTCTATCCAAACGATTAATGTGAATCATGATCCTTTAATATGCATTTTATTGCCCTCCTGATGAGGGACTGATCTTTTTTTGCTTTGTAGTACATTAAAGCACATGCCTAAAGAATTGTAGAAGCATGAAATTTACGGATATATATACTCACACAAGACCAAGCATTTACAAGTAAAGAAAAAGCACAACAAGAATTAAACAAACCAGCAGTGGTGAAGTAATGCGTTTCTCGACAGCAAGCACAACCCCTTCTTTCGTCTTCAACCCAATTGCAGTTGAACCCAGCTGCACAATACATTCAATACCACAACTCTACTCAATAAAAATTTTAATATATTAGAAAAAAAAAGTAGTTGCTTTCACTAAGAGTATGTTCATTATTGAGGTTTTCTGGCTCTTAATCCAACAACATGGAATCTGCAACTATAAAGTATAAATGGTTGGTAAACATGGCCAATCAAATAACAGAAAACATTTACGAAACACATTATAAGTAGAAGCATCAAAGTTACAAACATGCCCTAAATCAACAAAGGTCGATATTATGAAGACTAATCAAGCACTAAATGAGATTCTGCATAGGCATGCTTAATTTAACCACTAGCCACAATTATAATGAAAAAATAAAATTTTCGGAGGCACAAAACAAAAAATAAGTAGCGAGTATTTACCTTAATGGCCTCAATAGCATATTCGACCTGAAACAATCTTCCTTCTGGAGAGAAAGTGTTCACTCCTCTATCATACTCAGTCCTATGACAATATTCGACAAGTGTTATAAATTAAAAAAAAAAGACGAAAACACAGAAGAATACTTAAAAAACCCAGAAAAATTACCTTGTAAGGAACATGTTTTGTTGCTGATTGGATCTGGAAACCTAAATAGAGACAGAGAAACGTGAAAAAAAGGTTAATGCAGCAGGAGATCTATTTGGAATTAGGTTACGTGAATAAGCACAAAAGAGCCCGTTTACCTGAGCTTAAGAGTCGATACCGGAACTGTGTTAGAGCGAGAGTTCAATTGAGGAAAGACGGCTTCAAGAGACTTTTTTGTAGAGATCTTCTTGAGAGACAAGTTAAAGATCGAAACGTTTTTTTTCCCTTCTTTTCTTTTCCTGTGAATTGCGTACGAAACGTTTTTAGTTCTAGTTTCCGGTTCGTGTTTGGGCTTAGATTAAGATTGTGGTCGTGGTCCGTTTTGAGGGTTGTTTATGGGCTTCAGTTTCCTAAGTTAGCCCATTTTGTAATGGGCCCTTCCCATTATGTTCAATTTTTATTTTTTAATTGTTATGTGCGTTAAAAAGAAACTAATAAAAAATTATAAAAGAAAACCGTTCTCCAAATCTTTCTAAGCTTGTACTACAATTTATTGATACAATAATATTGGAGATCCCAATACTTTAATCTTAACTTCAGTACTAATTCTAAGTATAACTCATTGATTTATTAATGATAAATTTAATAAAATTATTTATTTTTCTTATAATAGATGAATATTACATCAGTTGAGACTCAAATTAAAATCTAAATATTGAAATATCTAGCATTACTCGGGAAGACAGAAGAGTGCTTTACCACCTGCCGTTGGCTAATTTAGCTTTAAGTAAGCCGTAATCAAACCACAAACCTCTAATGTAGTACCTATTAGAACTTTACACGTTGAAACATCCAAGTAGCCACTCATTATATTTATTTACAGTCGCGAAATCTGTAACCTAAAAACAATTTAGCCAAATTTTCTCATTCACACTGGGTACTCAAGCCCCTGCAGAGTTCAGTCTGACTAAAAAATAACAGGTAAGTTTAAATTGAAGAGAACAGAATCTATGCAGAAAACAATGGGCAGTAAAATGTTATGTAAAACATGCACATGTTATTCTGCGTTAAGACTTGGTCAAATGTGAAGTTTTAACTTAAGCGCACAAAAAAAAAAGACACCACCAGATCACAATATCTCAAGCTTAGATACTACGGCAGAAATTGGCAGTGCATGCCGGGGTCCTGCGGAAAAGATGCATGGCTGATCCAAAAGAAAAGGCCAAAATGAAAGATTGGAAAAATCCAACAGTTCATAAAACACTAGCCTGCTTGGCGCTTGCTGCTAATCATGAAAGCTAAAGCTAAAAAGCTACTGCAACTTTTGCGAGGCTTTAGTCTCCTGCGCACGTTAACTTATGTGGTTGGCTACTTTCCATAATTTTGGAAACCTACCTTCAGCTTAGACTTGTATAAAAATTTAGAAGCTGCCCTTGTTTCTTTAAATTTTGCTCTGAAATTTGCTGTGAGCATTAAAAACAATGCAGGAATCTTACAGCTACCATGGGTGTTAACAACTTTGGTGTCCAAAGACAGTTCTTGTTCAAGCATTAACATTAATGTAGAGTGGATTTCTAACTAAAAATTTGTGATTATCAAAGTAAAAAGTAAGCTAAGAGGGAAAAAAAAGAAAATACGCTACATTAAAAAAAAAAATTCATATGTTAACTCATTCTTGGCTTTTACGTGATCAGCAATTCCTTATTGAAAAATTATTCATTTATGTAACCTTGTTTACATATTTATAAGTTTCTTTCATCGACTAATCTAGCTGCTTCATTTACTTTTCACAGTTATGCGTTTGGACTCTTAACAAAATGTTAAATATGACATTGATATGGAGGTGGATTGGTTTTATCATTTTCAAATCTGTTGCTTGGTTGAAAGGTGTGACAGAGCCTATATCTAGCTCCCATATGGGGTTCCAAACCGTTGCAGGGCAGGCCAAGCCCACTGCAAGGCAAAAATTAGGAAAATCACAAAGAAAGCTGGACCAGCCAATCCCAATGGTACATTCACGCCTCGTTGCCACTACACCCCATGTCTCAAATTGACAATGCCATTGCCCTCTTTTAACTAGTGAAATGTAATGTAATCCTGGGATTTCTTAGAAGTAGAGATACAGAATGAAGCTTTTTATTTATCTTTTGTTTCTTATTGATAGTTATTGCAGGGAAAGCAACCACAAGAGCTGTGCACAGAAATATGAGTGTTATGTCTGTTTATAATCTTCTGAGCTTGTGCACCGGCCTTCTGAATCTGCTCAGCATGTTGTTGCCGTGCTGCTGCCCTCCATTCCTCAGCTCGTCTGTGAACAACTACCATCCTCTTCATCAACTTCTCTTCTAAGTTTGATCTCATCTTTTGAATTTTCACCTAAGAAGTTCAGCTCAAAAATGACAGTCAACCGAAAAATCACAAGTGCACAAATTTCAATTATCGATATTGCAAATCCAAACCAGTCATTAGAGGACAAACAGGCAATAAGACAGAAAATTTCTTAAGTCAGAGCATATACAAGCCTCCAAACTAATAAGCTTGCATAGTGTACCATGTATAATAAACAATTTTCCATGACAGAATGTAAGTGCAATGCATGCAGATATAAAGTAGAGTAGCAAATTGTGCCGCCTTAATCAATTAGAAGGTGAAAATATTTTATTCAAAAGGCACTAAAAACTAGACTTCCAAGCATGAGATATCCAGGTTCAAATTAATATTCCAATTTCCCACAACATTTTCAATGTTAGACCTTCACATGGGTTTGTAAGCTACGACAAAAACCATGGACTTAAATAGATATAAACATGAAGACTTCTAGCTTTAATATTCCTTATTTAACAGTGAAGTATATACATAAGCGAATATAGAATTGAGGAAGATCGCTCCAACAAGAGGTGACCTAGTCAAAAAAAATAAAAGGCAAGGGGTGTAGAGTGTAGCGGGTGGCTCGAGGGTGACTAAATCAACAATAAACCTGACAAAAGCTTGTGATCATATATGCATTATATCTCCACTTGCAAGATAAATTATGCTTATCTTCAGTTTTCATTGGGAGAACATGGCTTTGCTACATGTCTCGCATATATCCCAAATCATTAGTTTTTAATATCTCAGTCGCAATGTTTGATGACACCACTCTTAAATAATGTTTATGTATACCATTTTGTTTCATGTTGTAGTAGTGGAAACATGGGACCATATTTTCCATTATAAAGCAAAAGAGGGAGAAGATTAATATCAAGGCAACCTAAAAGTAATGACAATTGGCAAAGACAACTATTGAAGTTCCAGTCACACATTTATGATGCTTGCATTTCCAATTGGAAAGAAAGTGTCAATGATTAATGTAATGATAAGAAAAGTACCTCAAGTTTTTTTGATTGAGCTTCTGCTTTTGCACTTTGAAGGTTCACCCAAGCTTGTATTTTTGCTTCTTCTCTCTGGTACCTGCAACTCAGTTCACAATTATTAACAACAGGAATACTTACTATCCAAAACAATGTTTCAAATTGATGAACAAACTTGTTACCTGAGGCAGCACTTAGTCTTTTCCTCTTCTTCCCAAGCAGCAGCTCTTGAATCTGAAGCACTCTTCTGGCATACACTGCCTGTTTCAAAATGTCTTAAACTCTTTGATATTTCCTCTTCCTCCTCTTCCCTTGAGCTCCAATTCGATGGCACTGAATCATATTGTGTACCAAGTTGTAGCTTAGCTAAATGACACTCCTGCAACTGGGAAATGTCAACGGTGCTATTGATGCTGTTCGAATGTCCTAACGCCAATGGTCCTGACCTATTGGCGGGTGTATTGTGTCTTGCAGGTGATGAGCTCGTGAATGGTGTGTGGCATCTGGAAACAGTGGAACTGCCTAAGGGAGTCATCTCTGTCCCAACATCTCTGTGCTGAACCTCATGAATCACTTCCGTAGCCACGTCTTTCATGGTTTCACCATTAGTATTTCTGAATAGAAACCCTTCTCTTGATGGCTCTGAGTATTTGAAATTCGGCAAAACTGATTGTACCTCATCTGCGAACTTATCTACATTTGATCAACAAACCTGAGATAAGTCTACTGAAGAAAATCCATAGTCCACATTCAATAAGGAACATAATCATGAATCAAACAATGACAGTATTACTTAATATGCATTAGAAGTATCATAATATGAACTTATTGATAAAGAAGCAATGGTTCTTTGCAGCATTCATTTACACAATTTTGGGCCAAAGTAAACAAAGTCGATACTGAAATCATCCTAAATCGTTGCAACCAAACTCAGGCTCGGTGACATACATTTTCCAGCAAGAAAATCCAGCTGGGTTTCTTTCCCAAGCAAGGGGACAATAAAACTGTTGTCATAAGTTTAGAAATTTATTAAGCTATTAAAAAGACGAGACAAAAATGTCAATGGTAGAAAGTGATAGAAACGAAAAGGAAAAGTTCTTGAGACGCAAAGCCAAAGGTTCAAATAAAGTTACAGTGAAATATAAATGCTACCTTTTAGAAAAACATCTGTTGAGACTGAGACCCCATTAAAAGCACTGGCTGAATTATGGTGGTCCAAAGACAGAGAACTTTGAAAGCTTGAGATAACTTTAGAAACCTTTTCCTCCGTGACCCTGGACTTTTCCGAAAAGACCACCATTTGTTGCTTAAAATTATCAACTTGTTTCTGGTTCTTGGAAGATTCTGGTATTGGTATTGGTACTGGCTTAATTGGATGAGCAGGAGAGCCATGGCAAGATGTGCTGTTTAGCCATTTCTCAGCATCATCCCACTTTGAAGGAACATTTTTTCTTGAAAAATTGCCAACGCTGAAGCTAAAAACAGGCCTTCCAGGAGTGGGAGGTGCTTCTATTCTCTTTTGTATGACTGAGTTCACTCCCCTTCTTTGAGCTGAAATGCTATTGTCATTTACAGCCACAGGAAATGACTTGACAAACTCCGAAGTTTCTTTGAGATTGAGCTTGCAAAGTGGGTCATCAAATGTATCTACAACTGCAAACGGGTTGCCTTTACTTTTTCCACAGAGGCTTGTGTTGCGGTCCATTGTTTGTTGCTGAATCACAAGAAAACAGAATGTGAGAATCAAATTAGAGACATGAAAAACAAAAACAAACAAAATGCAGAATGCAGAATGCATACCCCAGCTGAAGTAAATACAGATTGAGCTTGAAAGAACTTTGGACTTGGGGGATCCATGGCTGAGGTTAAATTTCTTGATGGCTAATTTAAAGCAAGAGGGGTTCTTTTGTGGGGCTCTTGTCAGTTTTTGGACAGGTGGTTTGTTTGTTTGTTGCAGCATATCATTATTATTTTGATCTGTAACTTTGAGTCATAAGAAAGTGACTGAGAAGTAAGAAACCAGTAGAGCAGTGATTGCTAAACTAGGAAAAGCATTGACTACGAGAAAAGAGAAAATGGACCAAGGAAAGCACTGTTACAAAAAATGACTCACATGGGATTGATCAGCCACCGGCAGGCCAAGCCAGTTCTGTCTTTCTTTCTCCCCTTTCAAAATGAAACAACAATGACAATTTTCACAGGAGTCGAAAGTGTACTTCATAAAAAGAAGAGTGAGGAGCTTTGGGAGGTGGGAATTAAAAAATAAACACAAAAACACATGAAAAGCACTCATGAGTCTTGTGGTCTTAACCCTCAGGATTACAGAAGTGATAAAATGTACAAAGCCTTTTTATTGTTTTAATTTTTGTATTCTTTTTGAGAAGCTTCTTATTGGATTTTACCCCTCTATCTCTATGAGTGTGTACTTCTTTGACTGATGAGGCACTGGTGCTAGATTCCAAGAAAAAGCACCAATACATGCTGGATTTTGTACTTCCACATTCAACGCAATATAAGCAAGTTTTCTGGTTTTCTTAATTGCATTTAATTCATTATCACAATGCAAAGCAACAAAGGAAAATCTCAAGAGCTCTGCTCTGCAGATTGTGTAAATATTGAGTTTGTGACACCATGATTCACCAAAGGAGTCATGCAACAGATTCAATTCATCAACAAAATGAAAAAAAAAAAAAAAAAGGGCTTGGAAAACTATCAGCCCAGTTTGCTTTCTGTGCTCCAAAAGCAAGCCTAAGGCCTCTATGAATGAGACTTCTTGGGCACAGCCAGCTGGACCTTAGCCCACTTCCTGAAATCAGTTGATTCTACCCCAACGCAGGTGGTGAATGATGGGACTGTTGTTTGTTACCGACGAAGCCTGACGCACGTTAATTCACTAAAATAGCGTTTACTTTTTTTTATTGGATTGTGAATCTTGAGGAGTGAAAATCTTATGATTGAGAGTGTGGAGTGGGAGTGGGATTTGGATTAGATTATGAATCTTGAGGAATGAAAATCTTATGATTGGGAGTGTGGAGTGGGAGTGGGAGTGGGAGTAAATTGTTTACTTACACTGGAATGAAAGTATGGAATAGAGATTAGAATCCAATTTATGTGTTTACTTTGTCTTGGATTGGGAGTAAATAGTTTCAAATTATAATTTTATCCTTATTTAAAGAATTATAATTTTTAATTACAAAACTAATAAAAAATATATTTAATAAATAATATTTATTTTATTATATTTGTAAATTTATTATAATTATTAATATTCTTAATTATGAACAATAAATTATTAATTTTAATATAAGTGAAACCTTATTTTATTCAATATAATTATATTAAATTTATTATTATATAAAATAATCATATAATATTATTTAGTACAAAATTAATATTTTCTTAGAATAAACTATTTATTATTATTAATATTAAATAAATATAGTACTATTATTTTAAAAATAAATATAATAATATTATATTTATTAATTCTCTATTAATATAATAATATTATTTTAAAATAATTTTAACTTAGAATCAATGCAAATTATTATTTAGTTAAATATAATATTATTATTCAAATAAATATAATAATATTATTCAAATAAATATAATAATATTATTCAAATAAATATAATAATATTATTCAAATAAATATAATATTATTTATTTTATTTTATTAATTATAAAATATTAAATTAAATTAAAAAAATAAAAGGGTAAAAAATGGAGAGGTGGGAGTGGATTCTCACTCCCACTCCCCACTCTAAAAATAAATGGGGCCCACAGAATGAGATTCCCACTCCCTTTCCATTTTAAGGAAGTAAACGCTGGAGTGAGAGGAATCCACACTCCTCACTCCCACTCCAGCAAGTAAACACAGCCTAAAAAATCAAGTTATATGTCGTATAAGTTAAAAGAGTATAAATTTTATATACATGATATTATTATAATAAATGATGAGGCACAAACTTTGTATACATAACATTATTATAGTAAATGATGAGGTTCGTGTCTTCTCGTCGTGGATGTAATTTGATCCCTGATATGTACCTCAAAGGCCATTGATATGATAGGTAACCTTAGTAAAAATACCGGGCAAAATATAGTAGTATATATGTTTGTGCTTGCATAAGCATGGCCTAACAGTTCCAAAGGGCCGCATATTTATGATATTTTAATACCTCAAATTCTTTGAAGAAGATTTCAAGACTAATGATGGAGTTTTATAACCTTAAGCTACATTGATTAATCAATAATATAACAAGTAGTACAGATTAGAAAATGCTTTAGGTGCAGAATTAATAAATATTAATATGTTTCCAATATAAGAATATATGCATAAATCAATCCGAAAAGAGATTAATTAATGTGTGAGAAGCAATTCCTGCTCATAGGATGATGAGGGAGTCACGTTTGAGCTATTGACTTTAACAATAAGAATCATTATCTTTAATGAGAGTTGATAATGACCGATAAGAAATTCTTTTAGAAAAAAGCAAATGTAGCTTGAATTAGAGAAAGTTGATTGATTGAAAGCTAGAGATGTAAATAAGATTATATTTGAATTCCAATTAACACTAATATCCCTGCACTCGTGATCAACAACATATGGGGCGCTTGTTTTTACTCCCAAAAGAAATATCATGGAGACAGTCAAAGGGATTGCTTAATATGAGAGTGCGAATAGACCCACCAACAAATAGTTCTAAAAGATATTGATGAGCGAACAGAAAAGATGGCTTAAGTTTCACCAGCATCAACAGGTAGAAGATAAGCCAGGTGGGGCCACTTCCTATTTTTAACAAAATATAATGCAATATGATAAGACAATGCACATCAATAATTGAATATTATATTCATTTCAAGTCACTGTGAACTTGTAACTACAAAGCCATTAATAATATTATTCCCCACCTAGCAAGCAATAACAACAAATTTCTTTTTCTTCATTCTTCATCTTTTGGTAGCATGAGATCAATGGCAACAGCATGTTCTTCAGCTCCATATATCAGTATCCAAAAATCTGCTTTTGGTGCAAAAACTGTGCTTAAACAAACTCAATTAGTTTCATTCAAGAAAGCAGCTACAATTAAGCTCAGATCCTCCTTCAAAACCAAGGTCAACACTAATTACTTACTTTTTTTTCTTCTTACTGATCATTAATTTCAATCAACATCTTTTGCTTTCATGTTTCTTATCACTGTGGCAAAGAATCATTGCTATGCAACACGACCCAATTGGTTCAACTTTAGTTCCAAAGTTTCCAAGTTATTAAAGGATCAAGAGGGTTGGTGAATTTATGATGTTTAACATTTCTTGTTGGCCTTAGCAGGCTTTTGAGGATCACTTTGAAGGTATAATTTGTTATAGAGATGAAAATGGGGAGATGATTTGTGAAGGATATGATGAAGGCCCTCGTTTTCATCAACAGATTCCAAGGGCAACATTTCATCCAAGGTATATTACTTGTCACAAGTTGCATAATCTACCATATACTAAAAGGAGTTTCTTTTTTTCTACTCAATTGAATCTTGTCAAATTGCTGAATTTAGGGATGTTGAGATCATGAATATTCTTCTGCAAAGATGGCATGAAATTGTTAATGATAGTGGTGGTGAGTGTAACAATGCTGGCAAAGGTGGTGTTGCTGTACAAGAAGACATCAACTGGAATGGCTTTAACACATTCTTTTAGTCGCTGTGTAAAGCCATTAAACTGCTGAACTTTATAAAATGTACTTTAAATAACATGAAGCATCATGTAAATAGAGTTCCTTTAAACATAGCATATATGGGGAAGCATAAAAAGCTTTTGTTCTCCATTGAATTGAAGCACTTCCCACTTATATTTTACAGGTACCGGTCTGAATTCAGTTCTTTTATAATTTGTACCCTTCGAGCATTTCCTCTTACCTCTTTTGCTAGAATTAAAGGGTGATAGTTGCTAGGCTAATAATCCTTGATTATGCAGATAATGTAAAATTTAATTGACTCAACTAGATTCTTTAAAAATTTGCTGACATTAAATGTTCGGATAAAACTCAAATCACACATTTCAGCAAATTAAATATGAACTTGTTGCTTTTTCTAGAGAATATATCAATCTTCATGTGGTCTTGATTAAAACCTATGTGACAGCGTCATCTCTCAAGGACAAATTCAGTTGAAGCACAATATATTTGGGGGAAAGTAACAGGACAGCTCTCACATTACATGCCAATAACAAGCACATTAAAGTCACTTTAAACCCAGAAGGGAACTATTACTTCATCCTTCTGTGCTTGCATGCTTCAGCTGCGATCCTTGCAGAGATGGAGTCCATATATTCTAATGATCTATGCAAATGAAAATTTCTTTCTGAAAAAACCAGCCTAAATAAAAAAAAAAGCATATATTCTAATGATCTATGCAAATGAAAATTTCTTTCTGAAAAAACCAGCCTAAATAAAAAAAGCATATTCATCCTGGCATGTGGGTAATTATTATATTCAAATCACAAGCAGCGCTGCCAACTTTCCAATTAAAACCAGAAACATAAAAAAATAAAATCCCAGAAAAAAAAAGAGTAAGTGGAGATAATTTTGGCAATGAACATGAAAATCTAATATATTCCAATATAGGACAAGAATTCAGTAAATGTACATGTGGGTTCAAATGCTACTTACAATAAGTAAATGTTTTCTACAAAAATTTCATGGCGAGGTTACGGATATTAAACCACTGAGACATTTATGTGGCTTTACTAGCCTTTATCTTTACATCCTACCAAATAATAATGAATTTTCTTGTTTTAATAAACATACAAATGAATTCCTATAGATATAGAAAAAAGAAAAGAATTGGACTATGAAAAATAAATAATATGAACGGGGAAGGAAAAAGGGTAGGGCTGATTACCCAACTACATACCGGAATGTACAAGCATATGAAGTCACTGTATTAATCTAACCAGTTCCCATTTGTGTGTCTTCGCAAAATTCAGCCTGCAACTTGCTTGGAACGGTAGACAGAGGGAACCATTGATCTGGAACCATCAAAAAGTAAGTAGTCATTGCTTTCCTGAACCTCTTTTTATATTGCTTTGGTGAAATTACAGTTGGTGATGCATTCTTTGGCCCGCCAAGGATACCCGATGCCTTGACCCATGTTTCAAGATGCTTATCCCATGTATACTGCCTCATAAAATCAATGATCCCTAGAACTAACTGATGATTCTCTTCGTCCACTCCAACCAGTAATGAATAATCCATTACATCAATTGACTGCAAAGCACCAGTTGAAAAAATAAAATAAAATAAAATCAAAACAAATTGCAAGGGCTCTCTCTCTCCCATTTTAAATCCTGCAACATATAGATAAAAAACTTACAGCAAGAAAAGCAGTATCATTCCAGACAGCTCTCTCCAATAGGCGCTTTGCCTTGTTTCCCACAAAAATTGGGGAAGTTGGCATTGCTTCAATCAAATTCTGGTCTAGCAGAACCTTGTTGCTCCCACTTGAATCAGGATTATACCGTGAACGTGAAGATCCTTTAAGATCATAAAGCTGTGTCACACTCCTTGAAAACAGAAGATTCTCCATGACCAGAACATCCATCTTTGATTCTCTCCCTCCTTTTAGATGCTTTGTTGTAACCTTTCAAACATGAAGCAAAAAATTAGGATAAAATAAGTTCCAGATAGCGTAATGCATTAAATGGTGATACCATTTGGAATTTGTTTTTGTTAGGGATGTCACAATAACAATGAAGCACTGGACCTGAGATTGTTACTTAAAAATCCTTTGAATAACTACTGTACAGCTTTTCTAATTAAAAATAATTGGCAGAAATTAAGAATAAGTCTAGCTAAGATGATGAAATCTAGGCAAACAAAATAGGCAGGAGCTTCCCAAGTTCAGTCACTTCTTTTTAAGCTTCTTTTCTGCTCCATTTCTGACAAAATCTTAGAACGTTTACAATAGAAGCAAACAAGATATGCTCTGGAGTTAGCAACTTAATAAATTTTCTATTGGGTTGAGTAGACATCAATGTTACTCAAACAAAGAGGTATTCTTCAAATAGCATATGGGCCAATTCATGATTAAAACCATAACAGTAACATTGCCATCTTTTGAACTGATAAATAGACTACGCAGTTTTTCAAGTTAATCTAGATGAATCTGAAAAATTAGCGTACGCAGCTTTTAAGGGCCAGAGGATTGGCACCTGATAGATTCCCAGAATCTTTGCCAGGCACGTTGGACTTCCTGTGCTGATAGATTCAGACAAATATTTAAAATATTCAGGGGCAAATTTTATAAATGACTCCAGCTCTGTCTTTGTGACTTGTTTAATGATAAACCGATCATCCAAGGTTTTGGCAAAGAAAACATTACTTTTGCCACCCTTGGCACCCCACTTCTTACACCGACTAAGAGACCTCACATAATCCAGCTCTGATGGACAACATATCTTCCTTAATGCTTCAAACCGGCGTGCATAATAACAAGTTACAGAATATTTCACCTGACCAAGTGGACCATCATCTTTAAAAGACACTTTTGGATGGAAAGCTTTTGTATATGACAGTGGGTCCAAGATAAGAGAGCTACGAGATCCAGACAAGGATAAAATGCTTTCATCCGTTGAACCAAGACTTCTGTAAAGATCAAGAGTCAACTCGTCAGCAGAGAGATGTGACTGTAGATTTACTGAATCAGATAAAGAAAAGGAAGACATAACATCTCCACCTTCTTTGGTTTTTTCCCCATCATCAACCATTAGTCCGACATGATATTCAGTTGAAACAAGAGCATATGCTATAATACTCGTGGGCTCATCATCATAAACAGGAACCACAGTGTCATTAACACCCACGGGTAGAAACAGTCGAGCACCCCCTTTCAGTTCTGAATCTCGAAAGGATGAGAAATAAATTGGATTGTACCCACTCATTGTATCAAGCTTCTGAGAACTTGACAAAAAGTTCTTGTTTAATGAATGGTAGAAGTTTAAGAAAGGCATCCGAAACCAGGCTACTGGCTCTTCCATATTATCAGGGCCTTTGCTGGACAGAGCAGGTGAAAGAGATTGGGTAACCTTGGCCCCAGTTTGGACTTCCTTGTGGTCCTCCAAATCCAATCCTTCAGTCATAACTGCCACTGTTGAAGAATCTACCAATGGTGAATCAGAAAGTCCATAAGTATTATTTACTTGGTAATTTTCACCCATCCAAGCAGCCTCAAGGGTATCCGACAAATTAGCAACTATGGGCACCTGCCCCTCAGACAGGGTCCTACGTACATTCACCTCAGATTCCAAAGAACCAGATTGTTCACAGAAGCTAATGCTAGCAGAAATATTACCTTGGTCATTTTCCAAAAGATTAGAATCTTGACCCATGATTGTTTCTTGGAGAAATCCATCTGACAAAGTAGTGCTGCTATCACCTCCTTCTTCCCGATCAGAGCTCTTATCAAGTTTTGCATCAGCAAGAAGAGAATCATAAAAAGATGAGCCTGTTTCAGGCATGGCAAGCACATTCATTTGGACAACCTTCTCACCACTTGTTGGGATTTTTTCACCTTGTTTTGATATTTCACTTTTCAAACCATTGCTGTCGATATCCAAATTGGCAGCATAAACTAGGCGGTGATCCCACAAAAAAGATTGGAAAAGTAACTGCCTTCGTAATCGATTGATCTCAAGAATGTCAATAACAGGTTGGCCCTTCGACGCTTCTCTGCTCAAAGCTTTTTGGACTGATTCCTAAATAATTGTCAAGAGCAATCAGCAGAAATAGTATAAAAAGCTGAAAATGAAGTATAACTCAATTTTCTCATCAATTGTAGTTTATAGACATCTAGAAAAGGCAGAATTTAAATTAAATTTCCTTCTGAGGGCCAAAGAACATATGATATATCTCTAGAAAAGACAGAATTTGTGGCAAGCAAATGATATTTTGTCAATCACATTGAAAAAAATTTCACGCCAATTATTGACCAGTCAAAAATTAGTATGTGATTTTTGTGGTATACATAAATGTAATGGTAATGCATGTAGGCATAAAACATAGGTTGTTAGGACAGTAAAATTTAACATCTAGAACCAGCCTCACCTCAAATTCTGCCTTCTCCCTTTGTAACATTCCTTCAAGTTCTACAATTTGGTGTCTTAATTCAGGACCAACTTTTTTATCCAAAATTGGACTCAGATTGTTTAGTACTTCAGAGAATAGGAGCTCTGCCTGGGAAACAACCTGTAAATAACCATACATTGAATCACTCAAATGCAGTGAATCGAAAAGGGAATGTAAGAAAATCAAAAGTGTGATCATTGTTACCTCATCTGCTTCTTTCTGTATCCACTCCTGATACTCGTTTATGAAATCAAGTTTGTGGGGAGGAAGATAGACAGAATGAACATCAATTGATGCATACCGAAAACAAGCAACCATTTTTCCGAAACTGTAAAAGGAAAAGCAGTGAGAAAAGAGAGGGGGAGACGTTTACATATAAACATAAATCGAAAAAAAGAACATTATCCCTAATGATTCTCTTTCTTATCAGCTCCGTACCAATCTACATCCTTGTAATATCGACAATACAATAAAGTTCCTACTCAGGTCCCAAACATTGGCTGACATTATCCAACCAGCACTCAACATAACCAAAAAAGGTTAATAACAAAATTAATTTCAACTCAAACCAACAACACCACAACATCTAGAATGTGTCGGGAGATAACTCTTTGGATCAAGATGATTTATAAATTCCAAGCCTTTTATATTCTTCCATGGGCGGAACCATCTATTGTTAATACTCCAATCATATAAGAAATTATTACCAAACATATCAATAGGAGAGCTGGTGATAATTACCCATAGAAACGAAGACAATCTCTATGTAGAGAGTGGCCACAGCTTGCCACTCTGCTTGCAGCTGCATGGTTTGAAAAGCTAAGCTCCAAAAATTTTCCAAAAGATAGGCCCCAAGCAGCATCAGACATTATTACTCTTCGGGTAGCTGGAGGGAAACCATTAATCCGTGGACATTGAAGGCATCTGTGCCACATCCAGATTTTTCCCTCCCTTTCACCTGGTAAGAGTATTTCTGGTAGTTTCTTAACAGATATAGTGAGGGTGCCCTGCCGATGAGTATAACAATGAACATGTGCTTCTGAAGGCATATCACAAGAACGGCATCGATAATTCTGACAAAATATTAGGCATTTCTGAGTTGCTGAATGTGTCACTGAAGCTTCTGTAAACTGTTATATATACATATGTGAGAAAGAGTTAACTTACCTGATCGAATAAGTGGTCCCTCAGAAACCGTCCCAAGGGTTTATCAAAACTGCCGTAGTATTTGATTCGAAAGAGATGGGATCTTTCACAGACGGTTCCTTTCCACACACATCGGGAAGATAAGGAGACCAAAATACTCTGATGGTCTGAAGGTGATGGAGGAAACTCTTCTTTTAGAAGTTTTGGCTCCTCGGGATAATTATTACTATCCTGTTGGGTAGATGACACCTTTGAATCACCTGTCTGATTTGCAATTACAAAACCACTATTATTCTGGGAATTATTCACAACAATGCCCTGATCTAAAGCATCCAAGGGCCCAAGGCCATCAACACCATGATGATCATTTTTGGCAGCCTGGCGATTGTTGGCTGCAGAAGCATCTTTCACCAAAGTTTCGTTAGAAGCTGTTTCATTTTTATCCTCATGGTGAGACAAAGGCTCAGTGTGGAAAGAATCTGAAATAACTTTCCTTGATGAAGGAACAGGAGAGAAAGAAACAGTTGAATTGGTTAAACTTGAAGTAGGTTCTGTGGACTGCAAGCTGTCACCATTAGATAAAGAAGGCAGCAGTGACTTTTCCAATTTGACAATAGAACCAATGCCAGTTGATGAGGCCAGATCTGAAAATGGTACACTGTGAGATCTCTTATGTTCAGGACCAGGCTGAGGTCCTGGAGAATTTTCACTGGCTGGGACAGTGAAACCAGGTACAGTTGATATAGACCTCTCAATGCTTGATGATTTATCTGGCACCACAATGCTTGGAGCAGGCATTGGTAGTTCAGGTAGAGAGGCCCCTTCATCGGCGAGAAAAGATGTCTCAACTGCCAAGTGGTAAGCTGCAAAAATCCCATATTGAACTACATGTTTCACTTTCTTCAGCTCATCCCCGTTAGCACCTCTCAGTAAAATCTGAAACAGTTAAAACAATAGCTTTTAATAAAACCCTTGTGATAGTTTTCTTAAACCACTCACAAGGTATTCAAGTGATTACTATGGTGTCTCAAAAAGCAAAGCAAACACACTCAGCATAAATGCATCCTGTTGAGAGTTTTGCCTATGGGCTTAAAAGGAATTTCTTGAATCATCCCCAAAAATTTCCAATTAATTTTTCTTGCACAAGCCACAAGGTCCCCAAGAGGTGACAGAGTACCTAATAGCTATCCTGTTTGGATTTCCATACAACTATTCTGTCCATGAGCCATATAAGAGTTTGTTTTTAACTCTAAATCTTACCAACTTTTTATAAAATGAATTTGAGTGAGCCATTTATTTTTACCGTTTCTATTTACTTGGGGGAGGAGGGAGAGGTATTGCTTGGAACGGGTGTTAGTTTGACAACTTACAGTACAGCCAAGTGGCTTTGGGCATCCTTCAAAGAACATCAATGTCTTCACCAATTTCTTTCCACCCTGCCCAGCAGAACCAAGATCTTCCAGAAACCTCTCCACATGAAACTTCTCACAGTAACCCAACTTTGGGGAAGAAATATGATCAATTGAAGGAACTATTTGCGCGCCTGTGCATCGAGATATCCGTTCTAGAAGTGGCCTCCTAGTATTGAGCACAAGTGATACGTTTTTTGCAAGAAGGTACTCCTGTGCAAAACGAGATACTGATTTCTCCACCAGAAGAACGTCAGGGTGGTGCGCTTCTATCTTTGCCACTGCCATCTTCAAATGGTCCATTTCCTAGACAAGGATATAATACTATAAGAAACAAACGAAAAAAAAGAAAAAGCAGGGAAGAAAAACATATTTGTTCCTGCTCGTGTAGAGAAACCAGTAAGCCACAGACCAATGAGAGAAAAAAAGAACTAAAAAGCACAACCTGCTGCAGCAGAGTATCAAAACTTGATAATAGGTTAGAAACACGCTGGTACTCGAGGGCCCCTCCAAGGATCAATAGGCGAGGTTTCTCCATCTTTGATGCCATCCGTCGATGAGCAACATTTTTCTTACAAACAACTCCCTTGACCACCATACTAAAAGAAAAGAATCAAAATATATATTAGAAAAAAATTCTTAAGGGACTACAACAAAATAACATACATGTCTTTAGTCCACTGTTGTAGTTAATAGGCATACTAAACCTGAAAGAACTGGAGGAATGACTAGTTAGCTCTAACAAGTAGTGGTTTATATTCTATCAGAGCATAAACACCAGGGACAAAATTCTTTAACAGGAAAATAACCCTTTTCTTCTCCGGGACAGTTGTATAAACTTAGCAGATAAATCATAGCTTGTAAGAGAAATAAAAAGAAATGTATGTCTATTTCTACTTTCTTATATAAGAGGGGAAAAGGCTCATGAATAGAAGATGGTCAGAGTTGACCGTGAAAGAATTCACTTATTTTGAAATTTTAGCTCCCATGTAAATCTCATTGTGTTCCAGACTTCCAGTAATAAAGGGAAATTCTTTGACTATGATGCTCATGAATATAGCCCCAGGTAAAGAAACCATTAAAATACAGGTCTAGAAATCATATAATTAATGTTTTAAAAAAATTATTCACACAATAAGTTATTTTTGCACAAAATTCTTAGATTCTTCCATAAGTTAATACAATCAAGTAACTAAAACTAACCAACAAGGAATTTAGCTTCTAGCAACCATAATGCTACAATTGTTCACAGGATTAACCAAAGAAAAGAAAGGCGCAAATATGGAACATTATATCATATAACACTGAAGAGCACACACTTCAGGATGTGTAACAGAGCAGCATATTCATTTATACAGAAATCTACTTTCTACCATTTACCTCTCACAACGACGTCCAGAAGCTATGCATTTTACTTTAACATAACCACCGGGGTCCATCCCTCCACCTTTGCTCATATCTGGCTTTAGTAGGGTAGCAGCTTCCCAAGACAAAGATGTAATGATCTCCAACCAGCTCTCTTCATCATCTTCATCTCCAATGGAAAGGTTCTCAACCTGTAATAACTGAGCTACCAAAGCCCTAAAATGGCCGTCAACCACATTCTTCATGGCCTTCTTGTGCTCCTCACTTGACTTATCCTTGTTGCGGGTCTCCCCACTCCCAAAACTGCTTGAGGTGCGCAAATATCCCCACTCTCCTGTAGCATCACCAGCATCATCATCGTCGTCGTCATCAAAAAGACCAGCTTCCCTCTCATCTTCTTCATCTTCTGGTTCAGGGGGGAGCCAGAGAAGTCCATCATTCTCAAAATCCACAGGTCCAGCACTGACATTCTCTGCAGCATATAGAGAACAAGATGCTTCACATTCATCACCAGTTTCCAGTTCATCTTTTTTTCCATGCTGCGAGATCCCTTCCAAGCCTTGAGCCTCAAAACTGCTTAGTAGAGGAGAGGTGCTTAAACATTTTGTGGCAGTATTATCTTGATCAAGATGAATTCTATGTGATCCATCATCATTGCTCATGTCATCAAACTCAAGTGGACCATAGAAATGCCTTGTTTCGGAATCAGACCGATATACACCATATTCCTCCTCCTCATCGCTCCTGATACAAAAATGAAGGCAAAAAGAAAGAAGTAATTAAAATCTTGCCAACAACAATGGCCGCTGAATAGAAACATTAAACTAAAAGCCCATACAAAATGAGCACCTAGGAAAAAATGGCCATATGCAGATAATAAGGAACCACCTTCTTCTGCAGGATCTATCAACTAAACTCACAGTAAAGGTCCTGATGTTAGTTACTTACAGTCACAGGTTGTAACGTAAACCAAATTATCAAAAGTTTTCCTCCTACATATTTTGAGATATCTGAAGATTCACAGAGCACTCCCAGAAACTAGCACAAAGAGCGTCAACTTTCAATCCCAAAATGCACAATTAACCATATACTTGAAGCTATCATTCTACAAACACGTAACGTAAACATTGTAAAAGTGTTATTTATATTGTGCCAAAATATAACTAATGTTTTGGTAAATAAAAGTTCATCTCAAGGCTGTGCACATTTATAATGCTCTACAAAGCAATTAAGAGCAGACAAAAATCCAACCTGTTCATTGAAAATCCAAATTGGTTTGGAGATGTTTCACCTATGTCAGCAAGAAGGTCATTGCACCTTGATGCTACATCGCCTTGTCCGTCCGAGTTTGTCCCCATTATTGATGATTGATGGGGGCTGACACCAGAATTACGTTGAACTTGTTGATAAGGCCCAACAGAGTAAGGCATTGAGCCAGGAGTAAAGCTGCTACAATTGGCAGTGACACTAGATTTAGTGCTGCCAAAACTTTCTGCTGATGGTGAAGTACAGATATCAAATTTGGGAACCAGGGTTCCATTATGAAGAGTAGCTACGCCCAGCTGCCATTGCTTGAAGCAATAATTACATACCCGTAGTTTCTCCCACTGCTCCTGGGCAGTCTTTGGGTCAACAGATGGGGCAGGAATTGAGTTTGATGTACACTGGCCGCAGAAGACTCGACCGCAGAGGCGGCAATGATGTCTGCGATTAAAAACTGTGAACTGGGAATCACATTCGTAGCATACCCTACAGCTCTGATCAGGCATCCAAAAATCCCTTGATAAATGAGAAGGCTCGGATCGCCAAGAAATCCATGATTTCAGTATACTGATTAGTTCAGAGAATGTCTTGTTGGAGGCATCCATTTACAAGCAGTCTCTACTGCCCCGTTCATTATTATATGCTCATCCAATACTCTTAACAAACCACGTCCTAAGAAATTCACCTCAAAACCATGAACAATTCCCCTCGCAGCAACACCAAGATCAAATTCTCAGCCAGCAGCAAAACCTTTTTCCGCCAAACCCTCCAGACCCAGATTTTAATGATCAACAGGCACTGGAGATCCTTGACACCACTAAGGCAGCTCTCTTTATCTGCCTCAATCCAAAAGACAAAATTGACTTCCTATAAAACACTGTATCTATAGCATCAAACAAACATTTACAACAAAATTTATCCCCAAACTTGTATAATTCAGCTAGAAAAACTCTACAAAAATCATTGAACCAAAAGACCAAAATCTCACAACTCTTTAGAAATGAAATGCAGCCTACAAACAAAAACACCAGATTCACAATACCCAGAAGTTCAAAACTTAAGAATCTGGACGACTACTATTTTTGAAAACCCCAATAATGCATCAACATCCAACAAATCCATATTCATCGATTCCTCATTACAACAACAAAAATAATAATTAAAAAAAAAATTCTCCCCTATAATGGGCAAACAACAGTCTGTAATTTGTAGTTGGATACGCGTATGTATGTATGTATGTATGCATGTATACAAATCTCTGATCAACAATTTACCTCAGAAAGATAACCGATAACAATACAACATGACAGTCAAGATCTTCAGATTAATGCCACGTAAGCAAAACCGTGATCACATCAAAAAGCCATCATCATAAGAAAGAAACTAAAGGGTAGGTGAAAAAGAATTGAGAAAATTCCCCTACCCAGATAGCGATTCTTCAAGAATCAAATGATTCAAATCTCCAATTATCAACTTGATCCTCCCCAGTATGAGGAAAGACTCCATTTTCATTTTTTTCTTGAATAAATGCTCATCATTGATCCATCAGAAAGCACCTGCATTTCATTTCATTTCTTTATATAAAATGTATTTATATTCACACAAAAATGGAAACATTATTTTATGATCGGATATAATTATTCTTCATTCAATCTCAATTTGACTAAAAATGAGTCTTTTCCATTTATTTTATTTTTTGTTTTTTTCTTGTGGCAGAGAAAGTGACATTGAGTAACGTGGGTGCATGGTATAATTGGTGGACTCTGCTGTCCAATGAAACGAATTAGAGATCAAAACAACGCCGTTTTACAACTTTCTAACACTAACATAAACTAAAGTCAAACAAGAACAAATTTTGCCTGGTCACGTACGTGAAACAAAGTTTGACTTTTGACAACTGTCTACTTTTTAGCTTATTATGTCCCAATCAATGAATTTGTTATTTGCTGTACAAAAGCCGCGTGCCGCGCCCCTGTCCCATTCTATTGCTGGTTTTAAGGGCAAGGCCATTTTTATTTTGTATTTTATATTATTTGATATTTAATTTCAATACTATACCCACAATAAAAATATTGGATATGCTATATGCATAAAAGAAAATTATACATGGATTTTCAAAATTTATTCCAGTGGATGTTTAGATCTCAACATTTTAGAATTAGATATTTAAATTTTATAATTTCATAAATGGACATAAAAAACCTTCTATGATGGATGAATTTCGCTTATTTAAGTTGAAATAATTAGCGAGCGATAATTTTTAAAGAGTGGTTACTACTTGGCAAACCTCATAACTGTCTCTACACTCTTACGTACTTTATCACTGAGTAGTTACTTAAGTGACTCAACCGGTGATTCGAATTATTTTTCTCTCAATAATGAAGTGTATCCCCCATTGTCTCACTGGCCGACTTTAACTAGATAATGCTAATGTTCACTCACAAAAGTGGAACTAGAAGCATATTTATAAATTATAAAAGTTTAATTGTCAATTTCTAGAACAATAATAGTTTAACTATTGATTGGGAGTATGAATGTCTTTTTCTTTTTTAAATAAAAAATATACAATTCTAAATTGATTTAATTATTTTAAATCAATGTAAACTTGTTTATGTTCTTTATTTGGTATGAAAAGATAGAGCTCTTTTTTTCTTTCGTTTCTGAAATCTTAACTATTAGAAACATTCGAATATTCTTTTTATATATTTCGTGTAAATAAAGTAAAAAAAGAAACATTTATTCTTGCACTTGATTATGTTTTTTTATTTGGATAACTGAAGCTTGAGAGATTTAACCAAATGCCAAGTAAGGAAGGACTTGATAATTAAGTAAATGTCTAAGCGTGGTCAACTCTATATGGTTTCCAACCGCGCATACAAATTATTATAATGCAAATGCAAGCTAAAAATGACACAAATTACAGTTTATTATAAGATTGGTCTGCCAGCTAACCTTTGGTGATTAAGGAAATGTCTAAATGTGGTCAATTCTTTATGGTTTCCAACCACGCATACAAATTATTATTATTTTTTTCTGCGAAGATAATGCAAATGCAAGCTTAAAGTGACGCAAATTACAATTTATTATAAAATTGGTCCGCTAACCAACTTTTAATGTATTTTAGTACTTCTTTAGTATGATTTATTTAATGGTTATAAGTTCTTATTTAATCTCATAAATTTTATTTAACTTTTTTATTATTATTTGGTGTTTTTTAAGTAGAGCTACTGAAGAATAAATAAGTTATTTTACTTGTAATAACAAGAACTCAAATTTTAAGCTTTTGGAAATAGAGATTTGAAAAGTTTTTTTTAAATGTTAAAATATCTAAAATATCTTTTACTTATTTAACAATTTCATTTTATTCATTTCATAATATAACTTTAAAAAACTTACCTATTAAATTAATTCTATAATTTTTAATTAAAAACTCTCACTGACAGTCAATCAACTAAATTTTTTTAATGAAAATTCTACTTATAAAAGCTCTACCAACAAAAATTTTACTTATATAAGCTCTATTTGAATATATATACCAAATAGAGACATAAAGTTTATGTACTTATCAATTAACATAATCTTGAGGGTAATTTAAGATCTCAACTCAAGATATAATATGAAAGGGTATTGACATTTCAACTCCTCAAATTTGTAAACTCATGCCATTTGAAAAATAATTATAAAGAATTAACATTATTTTTAAGAATTTAATTTAAACAAGGAAAAATTTAAACAATTAACCAATAAAATCCTCATTGATTGTTTAAACATATGGCACAAAAGCATGTGTACTTGGTCATTTGCACATTATAAGGATAAAACAGTAAAATTAAGATTAGATTTAAACTAACATTAATGAGCTATGGAGAGAAAGATATGATTAATTAATTATTTAATTTTAAAAAAATTATTAAATAATGTGATTTTTTTTGTAAATAATTTGAAACTAGGTAGATTACATAAACTATGCGGTGAGGGTGAAAATATCCTCACCCAATAAAAAATATTTTTAGATTACCTCTCATGAAATGACATTTTTTAAAATACAACCCAAATTTTTATAAATCTTATCTTATCCCCCACTTTTATTAAGAAAACCCAAAAAAAAAATTCATTGACCTACCCCCATTATTCCCTTATCTTTTAAATAAAAATATGATCAAATAATTAAATAAAAATGAGAGTTGAAGTTTACAATAATTTAAAGTACTTCAAAGATTGTTATTTCATAAGGAGGTAATTCGAAAGTTGTCCTTTGAAATAATAAACTAATCTGCAGTACCCAATGTTTAGTTTATATCATTATATCATCTTGTTGACCAAATTTCGATGGTTTTAGTGACGTAAAAAATATATGTATAGGAAACAGAATGCTTAGAGTCGGTTGATGAGATTTCCACTTCATTTGACCTGCGTAAAGTTGAAAAAAAAATGCTTTCTTTTTTGCTTACCGTATGAAGTTTAATTCTTTATCATTTCATGTAATTGTTGGTCGTTTTCCAATCTTATATGGAAATAGACATTTTTTTTTTATATACACGTATTCGTGACGTGGAGCCCAGGTCTATGTATATGCCCAGAAAAATAAGTATGCAGGTGTATGAGTGCCGTTTATGGCAAATTTTTAAATGGAAATCCATGTTTATTAGTCAGTCATGAGGATATAATATGTGATATGTCATAAACCATTTGAACCATATTTAAATTTGCTATAAACCAATTGAACCGTGTTTAATGTTTGAACTATTGAGACTTATTTTTAGTATCATTAATATCATCATAAATGCGGTCTTAAAGATCGTTTAAGGTTATTATTGAGAAAGTTTAGGAAGATGAAAAATAATTTCATTTTACAACAACTATGAAAGATATATAAATAATATTTTTTTTCAAAATCCAATATATGTTGATTAGGCTTATTTTTAGAGTGATACTATTAGCACCCCGCTAAAAACCTCTTAAAATCTCTTTTTCTTTATTTAACCTACTAAAATACTTAAAAATAATATAATATAAATATCTTTTAACGGCTCATTTAATGATAAAAATAACCTTAAATAAAATAACTTCTCATAGAACCCAGTATTTCATCAATTCTTTCAATTTTTCAATTTTTTCAATTCAGTTTCTTATTGTTCAAATCCATTTTTAAAAGACCGTTCCTTGAAGTTATGGAATTTATTCAATGCCAGCCATTGACTCCGGTCTTCTCCCATCATTCAATCCAATTGCCTAAGTGCAGTAAATCTGATTATGAAGGGAAAAAAAAATGGGTCTTTACTCTTTAATGAGATTAGGAAGATTTCTTTCCCCCACTTGCTATCGTGCTTTCCTTAAAAAGCCTTCTAATTTTTCAATTTATGATTTTCAGTTCCCAATTATTTTCGGTACATAAACGGATCATTTAAAAGTTCGCTTGTCTAGTATGCCATTAGTCGTTCTTAACATAATTCCATTGATGACTGCACATAGGCCCTAGCCTCTATTCCATTTTTGATCTAGAAAAGTGTTGACGCAGATTTCTGGTTAACTTAAAAAATTAATTTACGCAAGAGCAAAATAACGAAAAAACACAAAGAATTTACGTGGTTCAGCCTTTGACTTACATCCACCGATGGAAAAAGACAAATATTTTATTAAGATCGCACTTACAACTTGACTTCCTCTTTTTTTGGTATTTTTTTCCCGATCCTTTACACTCTGAGAGACCTTTACTTTTATAGCCTTCTATAGATAAAGTTATTTTCTAATTTAAACTCTATCTAACTTTCCTCTATCCTCTATGATTTTAATTACAAAGTATCTCTACCTTTTCATAAGTTGTATATGAGTCAAACTCTACTTAATTTGTTTCTAGGCCAAGCAATGTCCTTCAATTGTCCTTCAACAATAGCTCCTCTACTTGGACTTGACTTTTCTTGTGCGATCCATAATATAGAACTGGGTCAAAGGCTGTTTAGAACCATGACTTCTGCCATCCTCCACTCCTACTCCCCATTCTTGGGGAGCCTAATTCTTGCGCCATGTTCTTGAGGGAACATGATTCTTGCTCCCCAGTCTTGGGGAGCATGGCTTCTGGGGTTCATCCCTGGTAGAATCCTTGCTCCCCATTCTTGAGGGAGTATATTTTATGGGGCTCATTCCTAGAGGTAGAACCTCTACTCCTAATTATTGGGGGAGCACACTTTCTGCGGCTCATTCCTGGAGCTAAAACCTCTGCTTCCCATTCTTGGGGGAGCATATTTTCTGGGGCCCCAATCCTAAGGTAGAATTCATGCTCTCCATTCTTGGGGGAGCACACTTTCTGGGGCCCATTCCTGGAGGTGGAACCTTTGCTCCTCATTCTTGGGGAAGCATACTTTCTGGAGCCCATTCTTGGAGGCAAAACCTCTGCTCCCCATTCTTGGGGAGCATATTTTTTTGGGTCTATTCCTGGAGGTGGAACCTTTGCTCCTCATTCTTAGGGGAGCATATTTTCTAGGACGTCAATCCTGTGGTAGAATCCATGCTCTCCATTCTTGGGGAAGCACACTTTCTGGGGCTCATTCTTGGTGTTAGAACCCATGCTTCCCATTCTTGAGGGAGCACACTTTCTGGGGCCCATTTCTAGAGGTAGAACATTTGCTCCCCATTCTTGGGAGAACATATTTTTTGGGGTCCAATCCTAGGGGTGGAACCCTGAGGTAGAATTCATACTCCCCATTCTTGGGAGAGCATATTTTCTGCGTCTCAATCATGGGGGTGGAACTCTGGGGGTAGAATCTCTGCTCCCCATTCTTGGGAGAGCACACTTGTTGGGGGCAACACTTCGTACTTTATTAATTATTTTATATTTTCTACAACAAAAAAGAACCGTATAAAGCTAAAGATTTTTTTTTTGGTTTAAAAATGAAAAAAAATGATTAATCCAAGAGAGAAAAAATAAGAGATGAAAGAGTTTTTTTTTTTTTAAGAAGTGTTAAAAAAAAAGGTTGTTAAGTAACATATAACACATATGAGAGGTGGGTGTAAATAGTTTTTCAAGAAAGAAAATCAGTGGTGTTTAAATGTACGTTTAATTAGATATATATGTTTTGTTGTGGGGCGAATACTGCAACTTTATTCTTAACACTATTGTTAGGTCTGTTATCTATTGGATTTAAGTTTTTTCTTTCACTGATAACGTTATAAGGTTCTTGCATACGATGATCACGTACTAGATATGTTTGATGAAGCAACAGTATATTCTAAAGTGCACGCATGCTTCAGCAGATGCCTGCATAAGCAAATCTAAACAAATCAAAAAGTGCAGAATGAAGTTTTTGGCGTTTAATTATAATCATATCCATCTGTAATCTGAACTACATCAGAAATTTCAGAAGCTGTTTTGACTTAATCCCCACATTGCAATAGTAAAAGCTCCAGATGACATAGAGCCTCCGAGTCACCAAAACGATAAGGTCCAAATCTATCGCCATAGACTAATGAAAATGTTATTATCCTGTGATTATTCAAGAACGTTGCTGATCAATCACAATTGTCTTTTGTTTATTACTGAAGAGAAAAAGTCAAGAAACATGATGTGCATAATTATCAAGTGGTTTAGTATTATAACTCAACTTTGAAACCAGCCATTGTCACTAATTTTAGCTTCATTGCATGAAATGTTACAATTTATATTCGTCCTTTTTTTCTCAATTAATTAATAACCCCACTTGTCTAACAGCTGCTTATGTTTATCTCCAACTTTTTCAAAAAGGACTTGTTATTATATTGATCATAATATATATATATATATATATCATGTATACCCTACTGTTTGAGCATTTAAAAGCAGCTTGGAAAGTGTTGTTGAATTAATCCACAAACAAAATTCAACTTAATTGTATAATGGCCAAAAAAGTTCATCCCCGTGGGCTACTTTCTTCTTCTTCTTCAGCTCCATGCTACTTCAGTTCAAAACGAGAAACCTTCACAATCTGGATGAAGTCTCTAGTCTTGAATGGCAAAGGCTGCACTGTTTTTGATTCTGATGGACACATCATGTATCGCGTCGATAATTACAACTCCAAGAGCAACAATGAAGTTTATCTCATGGATTTTGATGGAGGAGTTCTGTTCACCATCTTAAAAAAGGTACAATTATTATTATATATATAACTTTTTTACATGTAACAACCGAACCAAAAGCTTTTAATTGTTTTTTACATTAATACTAACAGTATGTAAATATATGCTTTTAATATTATACAAATTTATTGCAGAGATATTTCAGGTTATTTGGGTTCTGGGAAGGTTACAAATCAACTGGGAAAGTCGAAACTAATACTAAAAGGCCCGATTTCCTAGTTCGACAAAGCTTCAATATGTTGAGGAGAAATTCAGATTGTGAGGTTATTTTGGGATTGGATGATAATCATCCATATAATTATGCTATGACAAGCTTGAATGGTAAGTGTGCATGCAAGATTGTGGACAACTTTGGAGACACAGTTGCTGAGCTGAAGAGAAAAGAAGCAAGAAGTGGAGTTGTTTTTGGTGAAGATGTATTATCGATGGAGGTTAAGCCTTGTGTTGACCTCTCTCTCGTTATGGGCCTTCTTGTTGTCTACGGTCTCATCAACTCCTTAATGTAAATTTTTGTGTGATCTTTGTTTTATTATTCACATATAAACTATATGTGACTTTTGGCTTGTACTTTATTTATACTACAGTAATATCTTTACAAATTTTGGTATTATATATTGGTGTTAGTAAGTTACTTTTTGTCATATTTCAAGAGTTTGTAATCAAGCAGAAGATATTTTACCTACAAATGTTTTGTTCAATTCTCTTATATGGGTGGAAGAGTTTCCTTTCCATTTACTATGTAATCTTTTAATATTGATGATATGTTTATAAGTGTTTAGGTTTGCATTGGTTACAAGAGTTTCAACATTTTAACGGTATGTTTGGAAGAGGTTTGAGATCCTAACTATTTCATTCACTGCTCAAAAACGATTGTTAGTTACAAAAAATATCGATGTTTGTATACATTATTGGTTGATTAGTGTTGTGTAGATTCGATTAGAATGCATGGAATGTTTTGACCGGCTAGAAAGAAGAAAACATGCAAAGAAAAAGTTGCTCGCTTTTCCGAATTTTATATCTTTTTTTTTAATGATGATTATTTAAGTGATTATAATTTTTCTAGATCTTATTTATTAACTAATTTCCAAAATTCATCCAGTATACTCTTTGTTAAATTACAAACACATTTGGGTGAATTCATCGAAATTTATCAATAATTTTTCCTAAATTTTTAAAATTCATTGAACACTTCATTTTTTATTTTTTATTTTTAGTACAATGGGGCTCTTAACACTTCATTTAATCCAACCATTCGATGTTGTTTCAGATACCGGATACAAAAGCATTATAAAAATGTAATGTACTAATAAAAACATAACTAATCTTCATCCACCCATTTGGCGTCGTTTTAGTCAATCGATTAAAAAAAAATATTAGTGAAAGCTGTAAGTACTGATCCTGTAATTAACTTCAAAAGGAAAACAAATATAAAAAAAAAAACCCACCCAAGTCCCATCGGAACTGCGAAATCAACAAAAATTTTCTCTCTTCAAGAAAAAAATTTTCTCGAGAAAGTGACGCCTACATAACACCTCACCAAAACAACAATAACTCCTAAAACTAAACTGATTGTATAAATGTGGCACAAATCAACATATTTTATTCCAGACAAAAACCAAAATGAGATCATTTATCCAGCCGATTTCTGTCACTTGATCTCCACCACCACCCTCAATCTCCACGCCCCAAAACCCTAATCCTAGTTTTAACCGAAACATGTCTATGATGGCGTACTACTAAATGTGGGCAGTGCACTGTCTGATCCGCAAAAAATTAATCCGTAAAAGTTTGATCTATGGATTGGTGGATTTGATATAAATTTACTTTTATAAATTTGCAAAAATTTACGAATTTGTATTTGAAATGTGGTGTTACTATTTATTAACAAATAAATAAGTTAAAATGTTGTTACATTAACACTATACATATCTCATCCGATAATAATTTATAATAAACATAATTAAATAATTGAATAATTAAACAAACAAATATAACTTTCTAAATAATTACTTTTAGTTAATTTTTATAACTCTAATTAATTTTCACATACTAATTTAAACAAATGTAATTTTTTTTCTTTTCACTGTGTTGTATTTGAAGACTTTGATTGTATTATTCTAACTTTATTTAAACACATAATTTATTTAAATCTTATTCAATTTTAAATTTTATCAGAAATAAAATCATTTTTATATTAGATTTTTTTATTTAATTTGTTAGTAGAATGAATAGAATTAAAAAATTTTAATATGCAAACCAATATGTAAAATGGTGAATTAGATATGAATTGATATCCAATCCACAAATCTAATCTGCGAACACCCTTACTAACTGGTTAAGCTCTATATTGAGCTCTTTTTTTTCTTTTTCTTTTTTTTTTTTGATATTGCGCTACAGCCTCAAAAATTAGCACCACAATAGTTACAGGTTATACCAAAAGAGTATTATAAAATTATAAGCAGTAAATGGTAAAATTCAAAAAATTATTCTTTAATTTTTGCAGGCTTTGGGCCTGGCCAGCTACTCATGCCTCACGTCCCCCACCCGAAAACACAAATGCCAAATAAAATAAAAACTAACTTGCTACTTCTTTATGAAAGTAGACTTTTTACTTTCTTTTTAAGCTCCCAGCATACAAATCACATACAAAAGGAAACACAGTTGTAATGATACATTGAGCCAACTTCACAAAATTATTAGGTTTGATTCCTAAATCCTAGCAATTACAACTCTTAAACCTTAAATCTGAAACACAGGCTGATCATTTACATTGTCGTGCTAGTAGAACTGATGCCACTTAGAAAAAACCACACAGCTAGGCTCAACACACATGCTTCGGACATTGGAGATAGTAAAGCAAACCTTCTTTTTCTCTGCCTGCAAGTCAATAAAGGCTAGCATAAAAAAATGGATGGATACTTGCTAGAAATACAACATTATAAAGCGAAATTACATACCAATTCGACCTCTTTCTCTTGTAGTCATTCGCAGTCTACGGACGTGTAGAGAGCTTATATGCAGCAATTACAGTTCCAATATTCCTGAAAACTGAGTCATCAAATTGCAAGCATGCAAATTATTTTTTTTTTACTATATTCTATTTTCTAACATAAATAAGTAAATAAATAAACATTAACAACTGCCTTAAGTTTTTTTTATCTTTTCCCGTATAAATGGTCTTTTTACTAACACTATTGCATTTCGTGCCCTTGAACTACAATTTATTTTTTATTTTTTATTTTTTTTACATTACCAAAGTTAAAAGAAGAAAAAAATAAAACAAAATTACTTTTATAACTTATAAAATAAACTTACATGATTTAGTTCAAATTGAATACATGCATTACCGCCTTTTCTGTCTACAAAAATTGTCACATAACTCCATATAATCAACAAACAAGCTGACGACATACTGCTAAGTAAATCTATGCATACTCTATTCCTTCTTAGCAATGGCAGCAAGAATTACTTTTTCTGTTCTTCACTCAACTTTCTTATCATTTTTTACACGTTTAAACAATGAAAGGTTAACTGACAGCAAGTATTTTAGCCTGGCACTTATAGGTTAGAAATTGGAGCCTGCTATCATGCACTGCAGATGCAAATGAAATAGAAAATGGGAAGTTAGCAAATTAGGGGAAAAAAAATGACAACAATCGAGGTGAAAAAAAATGGAATGATTGATTAAATTAGCTTTTGGTTACAATCCAAGGGCTTAATGATATGGCTCAATGAACCATGTGGGCTCAACACGTGCACCAAATAATGTCGTCCAAAATACAACCATCATGTAGAAACCATTAACACTTTTGTTCAGATCATTTGATACCTTCACAGTATTTATACTTAAATCTCGATATGATATCCATTTTGGTATATAACTTTTAAAATGCATCAAATTTCTTCTACATCTGACTGAATATAAAGCATTTGAGATACATAATTTTCGTTCTACTTACTAACAAGATTATATTTCTTTCAGAAAATTTTATTGATTATTACTCTTCTAGAATATTCAATCAGGTCTACAAGACCAAATATAATGCATACATTTTGCTTCAAACAATATTAAACAAACCATATTAACATAATAATATCACTATTGGCGGTATTAACGAATCAATCACATGTCTCAACATAAGAATAAAGCAATAATAATATAGACGGTATCATAGAACCAGCTATATCAATCAATATAGTAATAAAGTATAAAGAAATGAATATAAAAAAACATAAGCAATAGAAATTAAACTGCTCACTTAAGAAAATTCCACTTCAGGTGGCTTTTTCAATACTTTTTATTATCATAAGAAATTATGACTACTATAAAGATAATATTCTTTTATCATTAATTCCAATGCTTACATTCACTTCAGGGAATGATAAGCTTTTGATATGATTTTAATTATTTATCATCACCATTTCGACTGTGATCGAGTATTGCCATATTATACTCTTACCTATATTTACCTGTGCTTTCAAGCCCCCTCAGAATTAATCTCCATTCCCTAGACTTTCCATTTTACCCCTATTAATTTTTATAATCCCCAAATTGCCCTCAATCAACTTTTGTCATTTTTATATTTTGGTCCCTATGAGATTTTTGAAAATACTTAAAAATTTTAGATTATTTGCAAATAGGTCCTTTATTAATTATTATTATTATTATTATCAAAATATACTTTATTATTTTAATTATTTTGTTATTAACATTATCGTAACATTAAATAATAATAATTAAAATAATAAATTTAATAAAATTTTAATATTGTAATAAAATAATAATAATAATTTGAATTAATAATACAATTTTTTTATTAATTTTATTATTGTCATTATTATTAAGGGCTTTTTAATAATTTAAGACAATTTAATTCATTCCGATTTCGATTTCAAAACAAAATAAACACATTAATGACAGTCCAACTCATTTGGATTCTGATTCATGCAGTTCAAGTAAACAATTTATTTTTATTCTCATTCTCATTCCATTCCATTCCGATTCCAGTTTAGTAAATGCAACATAAACCTAATGTTAATCAAAGTTGTTGAGAAATGATTATTAGTGTTATGTAGATTCAATTCGACGCAAGCATATATAAAAAGGCTAATTTAGTTAGAAAAATGATAAATGAACAAATGGATGAGAATGCATTATGCATGGAATGTTTTGACTAGCTCAGAAAAAGAAAACATGTCCAAGAAAAAATCATCACTATATATATATATATAGTGATGATTATTTAAATGGTTACTATTTTTCTAGATTTATTAGCTAATTTCCAAAAATTCATCCCGTATACTCTAAGTTAAATTACAAACACATTTGGGTGAACAATGCTAATGTTTGTCTCGGGTCAAACCTCAAAACGGTGTGAAACAACGCTGTTTTGTCTATTATATTTTTTTTATTATCTATGAAACAACGACGTTTAGGATTTAGAATAAATGGCAAAGCAAAAGCATCGGAAGAACCCAATTGCCCTTTCCTTCATCGACCGACAGCCACGTTGTCCTTGTTTCACTAGACAGCCTCGTTTCACTAGCAAACACAATCCAACTGCAAATACTTCAGAACCCAACCATAATTTAATATATCATTCATTAATCTAGTCTCATTTGGTCAGGATGGTGGTAATTTATTCAAGTTAAAGCACATATTTGCACTAGTAAGGAAAAATTCAGATTGTGAAAATCATAGAAGTGATACCAAAACCACAAATTGACAACATTTTTCATTCTTAATTATTTAATCAAGCTACATTGCATGCCATCACCATGCTATCTGCAATGGTAAACCATGTAAATATGGAAAAATGACAATACTCGGATTATAATAAAATTAGAACATGCCTAGAAGATTGCCAAATACATGTGAGGAACAAGTCGTTCAACAATGTTATCAACATATATATTTGAAGCAGCACACGCAAGAATCAATGTTCTGTCAGGGACAATGCCGAGAATTAATCTTCCAGGGATAAGGTCGAAAACTCGTCCCCGTTCAATCTTTTTCTTTTGTGTGATTAAGGGTTCTGCAGCTTTTTAAGAGAATGAAGAGGAAGAAGCAAGGGTTCTGCAGCTGGGCTAAACGAAGAGGAAGAAGAAGCTGATGTGTCATAACTAAAACAACTTCGTTCACAACAAATCAGAACAAAGAAAAAAAAATAAAAGCAGAAACAGTGTCGTTTAACAACAAATCAGAACAAAAAAAATATGAAAATAATACTTGCCCCAACTTAAGTCCCGAAAGAAATCCCAGAACAAAACGCACCGTTTAACTAATCCAAAGCGCACCATTTAACTAATCCAAAAACACACCATTTGGCATT
The DNA here is from genome assembly GCF_022201045.2 of Citrus sinensis. NCBI lineage: Eukaryota > Viridiplantae > Streptophyta > Magnoliopsida > Sapindales > Rutaceae > Citrus > Citrus sinensis. Next base: position 8,122,366 of record NC_068562.1, on the reverse strand, counting down.
AAATTCCTTTTCTCATTCACAGCCTCCATCGAACGCACCGTTTGACATCAAATCCCTTTAATTTCTTTCCTTATTATTTCCTTCTTTCCTTATCCCTTTCACAGCCACCTTCGAATGCACCGTTTGCCAAGCCACCACCACAGCTTTCTTGAACTTTTTTCCTTCTTCTTCTTCTCTAATTATAGACTACTATTTGATGTGGATAGCTGTAGGTAAATATATGGGAAGAAATGGCAAATTAGGGCTCAATTTCATCTTCTATCTATTAGACTATTACAAGCAAGGTGAATTATTGTTTAATGTCTTGTTCTATCATTAATACGAGCAAGGTAAATATATTTTATTCACTTTTCTATGTGAATTTGTCAAGAATTTCGATCCCTGTTATTTAATTGAATTCGAATTCTTAAATCTTTCATTCGATTTAGGTAATTAATTAACGGTTTGTCTGCTATGCGCATTGACATTCTTCATTTGTATAATTGTTTGTTAATTAATTCGGAAGCTATAGTTTGTTAACGACTATTGTTAAAGAAGACAGTACCAATAAGGCTTGTTCCAAATTATCGAAGATGACCGTACCTCACCTTACTCAAATCTTCTGTCAAAAAATTTTTGCAGCCACTGTAAACCTAAAACTCAAATGCTGAAACTCATCTTTATTTAAAATTTTGCTTTCGTTTTATCTAAGCCAAATCATATCTCTTAGAAAGAAAATAACACTTGAGGGTCTTGCAGTTGGGTTCTATCACTGGGTTATGTGGAAATTCGAAGAAAAAGGCGATTGAAGAAAATTGTAATACAAATCGAAAAACAACGTCGTTTTACAAGATTGAAAACGAAGAAAAAAAAAATACAAAACGGCGTCGTTTTATCCAAATTTCAGAGTTTGACCCAAGGGTTGACCCGGGACAAACATCAACTCCAACAAAAATAAGAGCTAAAATGATGACTTTTACAGTTGTTTTGGGATTTAACCCGGGACAAACATCATTTTTCTTGGGTGAATTCATCAAAGGAAAAAGTTATTTACCCCGAAATAAACCCCGAATCCGCGCCCCGAATATTGCTAAAAACGGTGCGTTTTGCTTTGGTTGCTTTTTTTTTGCTTTGATTACTTTTTTCTTTTGCTTTGATTGCTTTTTGGCTTTGATTGTTTTCCTTTTAATTCCACCTGTGCAGCATGTGAGAATTCTGTTTATCCTTCTATTTGCGCAAGCGTGAACCATAACACTCCACTCAGAACTTACAATCTGTAGACTGCAAATTGCAAACTGCAAAACCTCAAGTACAGAGCTTCCAAGCTGCAAAACGCCAACTGGTTCGTGAAAATTGAGTGCTGAACTCCTACATTCAAGAATTCGGCAGCAAGAAAACATTAGAAGCACGAAATTTTACCGGCTTAAAGCCATGAGATGCTTCTTAGATGTTGTCCATTTTGTCTTCCCCTACTTTTCTTTCAACTGGATCACTGTCAATAGAAAAGAACAAATATGATATAAATGAAACACAACAAACTTCATTATAGAAAGTTAACTTCATTATACATTAATCTTTTGAATTCATTTACTGTTGTTATACATAGTGCAAACACATTCCAGAAGAATTGTTAGCCCTTTTCACTGATCCATTAATAACACAATAGAAGAGAACACACTTACAACTAAAAAAGAAGAGCTTATTTTGAAGCTTTTCCTTGTTAAGAGCATTGAAACCAGTTTAGGACTAATCAGTATAGTTGGATAGATGCACGGGAATGAAGCAACAGAATCAAAGAGGCAAATCATCTAACACACATGTTAATATTTAAATGCAAATATTAGGAACAAACTTTTATTATTAAGATTTAAGAGTTGAACACAAGTGATTAATACAAAAAGGCATAAGAAACACACATGGGTACCAATGCAAAGAGTAACAAATAAACAATGCTCTTGTTCAAATTCTTCAATATTATAGGGGAAGAGAAATTTGTTCAGGAAACTCTAAGAGGAGGGCTTCATCTCTGACTTAATGGCTGCAACCAATTGATCGTAAGCTTCGGACCAGGCACTCTTCATTTCTAGTGACCACATCTTTGGTACTGCTTCCTTTATTGTTTCCAGTAGTGCAAATTTTGTGACCTCAAAATGTTCATTAACAACACCATATTTGAAGTGGACAGCTCCTAATTTCTTTAGAGTTGATTCTCTTACTGTCACTTTGCCTGCTTTCCTCAGTTGCACTGCTGATCCAAGAAACAGCAGGGTTGGTTTCCAGATCCTCCACCATCTCATATATTTTCCTCAAAAACGGCGGTGAACCCACCTCGTTTAATCCTTCCATTGGCTTTGGCAACGATCCGCCACTGACAAGTTCATCATCAACGACACCTTCCTCTTCTTCTTCTTCTTCTTTGATTGTGGCTAAAGTCGGCATGGATGAAGAAGACGAGGATGGCCCACCGCCGCTGCTGTTCTCATATGGTGACGCTTCTTTCTCTTACTCTTCGTCTTCTTTGACCATAATCAAGCGTATCTCATTCTTTGTTTCAACTGTTTCTTCTATTGTTTCCATTGCCACCTCTTGGCCGGATTTTCCCGTAACCTAGAAAAGCTAAAGATCAAAGCATTACCTGAGGCTGTGATAACTGTGACGCTTCGTGAGTTCAATAAAGGATGCGCGTGATGGCTGCCACGTTGACGGTGACCGTGCCTGCGCGAATGGCAGAAACTTCCAGATTTGGGTGGAAAAAAGAAGACGAGAAAACGAAGAGGGGAAGACGAAAACGAAGAGGACAAAACGAATGACAAATTTCCCTGGTGAAACGAAGAGGAGAAAACGAAGAAGGGAAGATGAAAACGAAGAGGAGAAGACGAAAACGAAGAACGAAGAGGGAAAAACAAAGAGGAGAGCTTTTGCTAGGGTGAAACGGCAGCATTTCAAATAGAAGAGGAAACAACGTCGTTTTACTTTAATTTTTAGGATTTGACCCGAATCAAATAGCAGAACTCTTCATCAAAATTTATCAATAAAATTTCCTCAACTACTAAAATTCATTGAACACTTTATTTACCAACCATTCGGCGTCGTTCAGTTAACCAGGTACAAAAGCATCATCAAAACGTAATGTAAAAATAAAACAAAACTAATCTTAATCCAACCATTCAGCGTCGTTTTTACTTAATCAATTAAAAAACATTATTGAAGATATACATACTAAATCCCGTAATTAACTATAATAATAATTAAAAAAAAAACCCCAAGTTCCACCGGAACCGCGAAATCACACAAAAATTTTCTCTCTCCAAGTACAAATTTTTCCCGAGAAAGTGACGCGTACATAACACCCCACCAAAACCACAATAACTTCTAAAACTAAACTGATTGTATAAATGTGGCACAGATCAGCATCTTTTATCCTGGACAAAAACCAAAACGACACCGTTTATCCGGCCGATTCCGTCACTCTAACTCCACCACCACCCTCAATCTCCACGCCCCAAAACCCTAACCCTAATCTTAACCGAAACATGTCTATGTCGGCGTACTACCAGACACGGGCGGCGCACCACGGCGTCGTGACTAGCGACTGGCTGGCGCAGTCGCAGGAGGCGGCCACGAGGGCAGTAGCGACGGGCGGACAGGAGATAGTTGATGGAGGGAAAAGCGGGAGGGCGTTTAGTGTGATTGATGAGTTTAATAATTGGAGAAAGCAACCGGATTTGGCTGAGGCTGTGGCGGCTATACGTGCTCTGGCGGCTGTTATTAGGAATAGTGAAGCGAAGACGATGATGGAGCTTGAAATTGAGCTCAAAAAAGCCTCCGATTCGCTTAAAGTAAGTTCTATCATTAGGATTTTAGGAAACGATTTATTTGTGAATTTGATGAGAATGCTATTTAGCTTGAATTTGACGTTTAGACTAGATGAAACATTAAACACTTGATTCAGGCTTGAACTTTGGCTAAGATTTTGTTTATCCGCTCATTGTTGGTATTTCATAGATTGGTGGACTCAAAGAATACTGTTAACTCTCAACGATGAAGAATGGATGCCTAATGGTTGATGTCAGTTATTCCTTTTGTTTTGTGCAATGCAATGCAAGCTCGATGGAGTTCAGTCATTACTTTTATTTTATTTTTTAATTTTGCGCAAGGCAAGCTTGATGGAGTTTGGATGTAAGGAAGGGAGAATTCTTTGTGGGGCCAGTTTATGAGTAGTTAGCGCCCTATTTCTTTTAGTTCCTTTTCTGATAAAATGTTAAGAGGTAATGAGGCAACAGATATTGAACCTTCTGTATTCCCCTTCACAAAGATAGGATTAATCTCCCAAAAAGTCAGTGTGTGTATATGGTATATTTGCATAAACTCTTTTGGTAGAGTTAAGTTCTGGCCTAATCATTGGAGTAGAAAAATAAGCAATTGAAAGCAGTAAGGCTGCTACTTTAAAATTTGTTGAAGAAGCAATTTCTGTTTTATGTTTCTCTTTCTTCCAGTCAAAATGACTATCCCTTTGCGTGTTTCCCAGTCTTGGGACACGACATCTATTTCGCTGACAGCAGGCTGTGACCTGTTCATGCGATACGTTACCAGAACTTCAGCTTTAGAATATGAGGATTTTAATTCAGCTAGATCTCGATTGATTGAACGTGCAGAGAAGTTTGGAGAGATATCTTATAAGGTACTTTAATTAAGTATGGCTACTACCTTGGGTCATTTGACACGACTTTCATGCAAAAACTCATTAACTAATTGGTGTATCTGGTACAGGCACGAAAGATCATTGCAATGCTTAGTCAAGATTTTATATTTGATGGTTGTACTATTTTGGTGCACGGCTTTTCCAGAGTTGTCATGGAAGTACTGAAGATGGCAGCACAAAATAAGAAACTCTTTAGAGTTCTCTGCACAGGTTCTTCCTTTACAGTTTACATCATTCTGTCATCTTGACTGGGCTATTCTTTGAGTGGATTCAATTAGCATTTAGTTGTATTGGAATGCAAGATCTAGTCATTTATTGGTATTTCGTTTACTACATCTGACCCTGCATTTCATGATATCACTTCCGGTACTGGTTCCGAAATTATCAGAATTATTTGTCATTATTAATTAGACACTAACATTGAAGTAATTAGAACATTAGGCAGAATAACTGCAAGATGTCATTGACATGAGGATGTTGTTTTATTGAATCTTTTCTGGTTATGCATTGTCATTGCACAATCTACCCCTTGGCATTCTGTTTCTTGCAATAAGACTGTTTATTGACAGCCCTCAGTGTTCTTAAGATTAAGGGGCTCTCTTGCTAGGCAGGTTTGTGGGTTGGACTGAATGTATAAACTAGGAAGTCAATCATGAGGCATACGTGGATTGATTATTTAGCAATGCATTGGTTGCTATATAATCCACTTGGTGTGCTAGAGTTCATTTTTCCTCCAAATTTGTTGTAGAGGGAAGGCCAGACAGATCAGGACTAAGATTGGCCAATGAGCTGGCCAAACTTGATGTTCCAGTGAAGCTCCTAATAGATTCTGCAGTTGCATATACAATGGACGAAGTGGATATGGTATTTGTTGGAGCAGATGGAGTGGTCGAAAGTGGAGGCATTATTAACATGATGGGTACTTACCAGATTGCATTGGTTGCACACAGCATGAACAAACCAGTTTATGTGGCAGCTGAGAGCTACAAGGTATTTTAATATTTGTTCATGACTTGCACTTACAATTACTTGCATTTATCACATTTGATGATAACATGAAATCTTATCAAAAGAAGGTGAGAATTTAAACTCACTATTTGCTTGCTCTGCAGTTTGCTCGTCTTTATCCATTGGACCAGAAAGACATGGGTCCTGCTTTACGCCCCATTGATTTTGGGGTACCCATACCATCCAAGGTTGAGGTTGAGACATCTGCTCGGGATTATACTCCTCCACAATATCTTACTCTGCTATTCACAGATTTAGGTGTTCTTACTCCATCTGTAGTTAGTGATGAGCTTATTCAGCTTTACTTGTAAACTGTAATGCTTGAATGTAATTTTATCTGAAAGGAAGTCTTCCCTGATTATTTTTTTTGAGTGTATTGTGATGCTTAATGCTAGCTCACTGTATATCGATCAATTGTCCTACTTTTTCGTACTTGGTTGAGTTCAGTTTCTGGAAAATTTGCACTGTTAATTTTATATCTGCTACTTGGGTGCCTAACAGGTCAAGCTCTTTATTGATTTTTTTTCCCCTGGTATTGAGCTGGAGCCTCAAAGGAAGCACCACAACAGTTGCAGGATATTATAGAAACTATAACTGGTAAATGGTAAAATTCAAAACTTCTGGGGAAAGGTCACTAGAAATATATACTAATGACATGTGTAATTAAATTTAATGGAATTATCACGTAATTTTTTTAAATACATATATATATATTATAATATTATTTATGTGTTGTATTGCTTACATCATATGGTACTTTTGATATATTCTTTTATATTTTCTAGACTTTTTCATTTATTGGAAATGCATTGTGTAATGCAAGCATTATTCCAAATTTTTCTTGCTCATGCACGTTTATCAATTTCAAAACCTTCCAGTTAATAAAAAGAAAAATTGAATTATTGGCACCTCTTTAAAAATCTATTAAAACCCTTGTTATGTATTTATATTTTTACCCACAACTGAAATTACTTAAAAAAACATATGTATTTGATAAAACTTACTCGTTAATTTGATTTCAACAAAAACTCTTTAGTTATATGTCCTAAATTTCAATTAAAATCTATTTTCCGCATAGAAACAACACTACTTGGGATGTTTTTAGATCCTGCAATAAGTTTTATGGTCAAGAAGATTTAATAAAGCCGAGGATTTGAGTTCACAATTCTTGTGCAGTTGAAGTTGATCTGACAAAGTCAATACTGTATGTAATTATATGTGTTCTATCCCCGACCAAAATTCTTTTATAAAGGAGGAACTAATTTCTTTACTAATCCTGCACGAATCAGCAAGCAGAACGTTAACTTCTCCAAATAAACTCAATAGCTATTTTAATCAAAACAAACCACTCTCAAATTTCTTTGCTATCAACTCTTGAAGAAAATCGATTTAGCCGTTACTCAGGTTTATCATTAACATTTTCTTTTTCTTTTTTACTATTTAGGGTTACTTTGGGAATTAGGTCTCATTTGAGATTGAGGTGCTGTAACAGATGCTGTGGAAAAAAAAACTGTAACTATTAAACAAAAGTTAATAATATGTGGTGAATATAAATTTTAAATAATAATTTTGACAAAATTATTAAAAATATAATAGATTTTTCATTATACAAGTGAAAAATCAGATCAACATATCTTACAAGTTACAGCTGTAATTTTTAAACTACAGCTGTCCAACTTTAATTCCAAACGCACCCTTAGTGAGGTGTATAAAAACTTGTTAGAGGGGTGCTAATAGTTGCACTCTAAAAAGAATTTTAGTAAGTGAAGGCCAAAATCATTCGCAATTCTAATGCTGCAAAAACTCTTATCTTATAAGAATTTGAGATGAAATTAAGTTCTTTTCGAAATAAAAGAATCGTTATCCAAACAAATCTTAAAAGATTCTAAAAGAAATCCTGTTCAAGGTTCAAAATTCAAGAAAAGATGCTAATAAAATAAAAGAATTTCGTTATTGCGCCATTGATAATCTCTATTAATGTTTGAGCACGAAATGAAATTATAATTCACAAAGATCATCAACTCAACTCATAGACAGTGTTTAACAAAGAGATTGAACAAGTATAAAACCATCATTATTTGATTGAACAATTGAAGAAAAGACTGACCATGAAACACAAAATGCATACATCATCAAATCAAAGTAAGTAAAGTCGTCGAATTTTTAATTTTGGAAACTGTTCAAGAGTCATTCTTCTTGATCTTGGGGAGTAATTGGTCTCTAAGATCAGCAGCATCAATCTGATTAAATTGACTCTCCGGAATCCAGTTGCCGGTGTTAGGATCCCTCATCCAAAATTCTTCTTTCTCGACACCACAAACTGATTCTGCCTTCATATCCGTCATCTTCCTCATTACTTCCGCGGCCGCCGGCTGCTTCCCTCCCACATTCCCCGCGGCCACCGCATTTGATCGCCTACAAAATCTCAAAACAAATATTAAAGCAATATATATATATATAAAGAAAAGGGTATGCATTTGTTAGTCAATATTATTGTTAAATCTTTGCATGAATGGAAAATAAGCACTTTACCTGAGAAGCAGAAAGCTATTTGAAAACTTGGAAGCCATGTTGACAAGAGAAAGCAAAAAGCAGATTAAGTTTTTAAGTGCGCGAAGGGTTTTATATGGTAAGGAGATAAGAACGATCGTTTTTTAGAGGACTCGTAATAACTAGTAGGGTTTATATAGGGATATTACAGACAGAGTTTAAAGAATCCGTTTGAAAATTTTCTGGACAAAAAAAGGAAACGTGATTTGTGCTGTGTCCTATGCAATTTGGGAAGAACCAGCTGCTTTGAATTTGAATCCTTTAGGGAATACGATTTTTAGTATTTTGCTTTTTGCTTTTACGTTAATGGGAGGGAGATTATCTAATTATGATTTATAAGTAATAATAGAGGATAAGTATCTGCTAATTGGGTTGTCTTGTCGATATTTTGAGCTAAATATAGTTTAACATTCATAAGGAAAAACCCCACAAACCAAATGTTACATTTTTTTCTCTTCATCTCCCTAATTTTACACAATAACTTTGTGTCATTTATTTACTTTATTTGCAAATAAATAAATTAGGTGACTTATGCTGGTCTGGCTTTAAAAAGGAAAAAAAAAATCTTGGATCGATATGACTCCACAAACTTAGATGTGTTCACATTTATTTATACTCTCCAACACTAGAATTGACTACAATTTGCAAAAAGGGCCAAAGACAAGATTGATTCCCTCAGCTGGCAGATTCACAATATCTTGACTCATGACTCATGCCTCATGCATAGAGTCAAATTTTCTTGCAAATTAAAACCAGCTTATTTGATCATTCAATTACATCATCACACGGATTACGGCAGCAACTCGAACAATATTGTTCCTTGAATCAACGTATTAATTATTTATCTTATCATAGAAGAAAATAGACAATTGATTTCAGATTTTCAATATCGCATATCTTTTTCAATGTTTGTGTTTTTATTCTTGGTATAATTAATATTATTCCTCTTTTTTTATTGCTAGTGGAAACTCGACCGATACCAACTCTTTTCTTCTTTCATTTTCGTTTCTGGAAGTTATATGGCATTATCTCAAACTTGACATGTATCTAAACAGCATGGATTTATATATGTAAGGACAGAGACAATGAATTAATGCTTCTGAAAAAGAAACGTCCGAATTCCTAATACTACTTAATAAGTAAAATGAAATCAAATTTTGATTACTTTTAATTAATCTATATGTGTGTGTGTGTGTGTACGAAATTATAGATTAATTGGAAGCCATAAAGTTATTGATTCTCAATCCAAAAGCCAACTGAGTATGTGAAATGATCCCACGTTAGCCAATATTTCTCTCTCTATACTTTGCATTTTTATATTTTAATTGTCATTCTTTTTCCCGGTATATTACCAGCTGATTAATATCTATATATAATGCATTAATTGTGTAACTGATATAAAACTAGAGCTTGCCATATTTCTAGAATATGGATGGTATATTAGTATATATCAGCTTATAGTTGGTCCAACGGAATTAAGTATCTTCAGGAATATGAAATATGTGATTGAGAGGGTCAGTGGATAAGAATGAAAAAAGATAACTTAGGAACTTCGAGATACTGATATGAAGAGGGTTGCGGGGAACCCACGGGCATGCTGCAGAGAACAATTGAGAAGGATCCAAACAAGAAGCACATTAATAGTAACAATTTAAGAGATTGAACAAGACAAGTAGATATCACTATTAACGTGGTTGATGGATTAACAGAAAATACACATCAAATTAAGCAAACATAAAGTCTTCGAAATAAAATTTTGAAAATTATTTCATCAAGAATCATTATTCTTCCTGGGCAGCAACTGCTCTCTAAGGTCAGCAACATCAATCTGATTAAATTGACTCTCCGGAATCCAGTTGCCGGTGATGGGATCCTTCATCCAAAATTCTTCTTTCTTCACACCACAAACATGTGCCCTAGAATCCGTCACCTTCGTCGTCAATGATGCAGCTGCCACAGCCGCCGGCTGCTGCCCTCTCAAATTCTCCGCTGCCACCGCATAAGATCGCCTGCTTCATCACAAAACACAAACAAATTAAATATATATAAACATGTATTTAGTAACAAGATACGAAAAGATTATTTATTAACAACTACTACTAGTATTATTATTATTATTATTATTATTATTATTATTATTATTATATCATTGCATGCATGGATAAAACTGAAAGATGTGCACTTACCTTAGAAGAAGAAAGCTGTTTGAAAACTTAGAGGCCATAATCAACAAGATTAAGCAAAAGCAGATAGATTTTTTCCGTGAAGGTTCACTATTAGAGGAGAATACGATGGTTTGAATATTTTAACGTGAAGAGAGTAGGGTTTATACAGAGATGCAGACAGGTCGAAATTAAATCCTCGCAAGTTATTTATGCAAAAAAGATATGCAATTGGTGCTGTGTCCTTAAACAATTTGGTGTAATCCAACTAATTTGAATCCTTTAGGGTATAGGACTCTAAGTTTTTGTCTCCCTTTAGGTAATTGAGTGACGTTTAATTACTAATTATATTAATCGACGCAAAACCATATGGTCGCAACTTAGGTTAAAGTTTTGCCCTGGTCATGGGTTATCTTGTCCATGATATATTAAGTAAAAATTTAACATTAAACCAAATACAATCAAAATCTTATAGAAATTGTCTTTAAAATATATATTTAAGCACCATGTAGTACAATCTTTACAGGTTAAAACTGACATGTTCTATAATCTTTATGTCAACTTAAAAGATTGAATGACACGTCGATCGGATCTTTACACAGATCTAAAGCTTTTACGCATGTCATGAGTTGGTCAAAGAGATTGTACAAGTTGTCAATTGGATATTTATGCCCACTTAAATTCCAAAAAAAAAAAATTAAATTTAATAGTTATACGCACATACTGAATAACTATTAACCATAACCTCATAGCCTTGTAAAAATATCATAAAATCTCAGACAAACTCTTACTTTTCTAAAATGCAAACAGCCAACTTAATGAGCATCTAACGTATAATTAACTTCGCAAAAGCTACTGATTCCCATTTCTCAAAGCAAACAGCCAACTTAATTAGCATCTAATATTGTCTTTCCAGGTTATATATTTTATCACCATTTTTTTTTATTTAGTGGTATATTACCAGCTTAGTATCAATAATTAATGCATTGTGTGACTGGCAATTAATCCCGAAGCCAGGGCCAGATTTATACATATCCCGTGAAGTTGAAGCAAAGCATCTATGCAATGGTCTGCTGAGTCGATCACGATTACCCATTAGAGTTTAGAGCTTAATTTCCATATTAAGAATATTTAGTATATCTTTATATAGTCGGTCCAAAAGAATTAGGCATCTTTATGAAGAATATAATAATAATATCTTAGTCACATACAAGTTTATTTTAATTCCCATTTATGATTTAGTACAATGGAAGTTGAATCTGATGGCTAAAGTCGACCATTGATTATTTGCTAAGATAAAGCTATTACTTCACATACTATAAACAGAGAGATGGACAGAAAAGAGGAGGATTATGCTACTATATTTGCAAAACTTTTAATTCAAATATTCAATTTAGTGCATTCACCATTGGTAACACGTGTGCTGGAATCACAGTAAATTGTCGGGACGCATTTCTCTTCCAATTTAATCAGGTAGGGGTATTCATTTTCCCCACTAATATATAAATCCCACTAATAAAGGTCAAGCATGACATCTATCTAGTATTATGGCCCATTTGAAATTATTTTTGGAAAGTTTAAAAGTAATTTTAAAAAATTAAAAATTAATTTTGATGTTTGTTAATTTTTTTTTTTAAAATCACTTTTGTCAAAATCCCTCATCTTATAGTAGATTTTAAAAAGTAGTGAAGAACTAAGTTTTCAAAATATGATTTTGAGAGAATCACTTTTATATTTAATACAATTCCATATAAATCTTCATATAGATTATAAAAATCTAAAATTATCCTTATCACTTTAGAAATAAAAGCATTAGCTTTAAATAGATTATCACTATTATGAATTATATTTAGATAACAAAACGAAAAAATAAACTTAATAATGTAAAATATTTATTTTAGTTATCAATTATTATAGGTACGTAATAAAAAATATTTTATATAAAGGTTTAAATAAATTTTGTTCAATATTATGTCTAATTCAGTCATTATATTATTACAGCAGCTTAATAGTAAAATTTGCTAAACACATACGATTGCTTTTAAGAACTCACGACACTTTTAAAAATAAATTTGATCAAATATTTAGTTTATTCTCTTCACAACTGATTATTTTTACAACATAGCTAACACAATTATTTTAAAAGTTACAGTATTTACAAACTGACCCTAAATGTGAGTAAGATAGACTAAATTCTAATATATTTCTTATTGTAATAAGTAATGTGTGTGTGTGTGTGTGTGTGTGTGTGTGTGTGTGTGTGTGTGTGTAAATGTTTCGATCTAGAATTTTGGATTTTTTGAAGTCCGAGAAAGATATTAAACTATATACTTTAATAGTATTAAATCAAAAAAGTTATTAAACCATATGGTTTAATAATATAATGTTATTACATTAAAAATCATATAACTTAATAGTTTTCTGAACTTTAATAAAGTTAGAATCTTAAACCAGATTAGCACTCATAAAGGGAGGAGTGGTGATATTTGCCCTCTTAATTCATCTCATTAGCCTCATTAATAAGTATAAAACAACTTTTCACTCGAAATATACCCTATATAATCCCCAATTTGTCCTTTTTTTTATCCTTATTATCATTCACTTCTTTAGAAAATCCTCGTTTCATATTATGAACCCTCATTTTTATTTTAAACTTAATTAAATTATTTGATTCTTATTTAGAATAATCTTGAAGTGATGAAGAAGAAAGCTTTCAGTTCATTGCAAATGAGTTATGAATTCTTTCATGTTTTTTAATGTCCATCCAGTATAACATAATGAACTGAAAGAACCAAAAGGCGCTGTTAATAAGGCAGTTAGGCAGCTGGTGGAGAAGGAGATGAAGGGGGTGAGGATTAAACCACTGGCATTACCCTTGAACCAATTCCAATCAAAAAAATTATATGCCATCATTAGTAGAGTTCTATTGCTATTTTATTGTTATTTTTATTTTAGTATTTTGAAACCCTCACAAATTTTGTTTAATTATAGAAGTAGCAGATAGTGAATTAAAAAAATATTATTATTGAAAAAGAGATAATCGTGGTCATATATAATTAAATTTAAATAAATTACAAGTTTAAGTGTAAAATTGTGGGGCATGTAAAACTTTAAGATAAAGTGATTGGTGAGAATTGGAGAGATAAATTGGAGTAACAAAAAAAAAAATCACCACTCTAAAGGAACTGATAAGCCCGAAGGAAAACTGGCAAATACGTCCAACCCAAACATAAATAAATAAGCCCAGCCTTATTTAAAAAGTGATGAGCCCATTTTCTAGTGGGCCGAGAGTCAATAAGTATCGGTCTCTTCCGATACTGATCCTTGCCCTTTTATTTTTAATTTTCTCAAACAGTTTAAAGAAGGAATTAAGAAAAAAAAATGGATAGGAAAGGGAAAAGCCACTATATCCCATGAATTTTAATTATATAAATAATGACTTACTTGGTTTCAAAATGTCAAACATATTCCCTTTATGAGTCACATAGATGATATACAGAACACTTTTTCAAAAATGTCTTGGATTATGTATGATTATTTTTAAAGGGTTAATCTCGGATTAATCCCCTAATGGAAAAACATTCTTCAAAATATCTTTTAAATTATTGTAAATTTCAACTTACTCTCTATTTTTTTGTAAAGAAAATAAAAAAAAAAATCATCAACCCACTTTTTTTTTTTGGGAACAAAAATGAGGTTAAATCAAAATTCACAATAATTTAGAAGATATTTTTAAAATTATTATTTCACAAGGATAATCCAAAATTTACCCATGTCTTAACCTAAGGAGGGGTCAATGTGATCATTTTTTAAACTAATGGATCAATATTGACATGTGAGTAAATTTTGAGCGTCTTAATGGTTTTTACCCATATTAACAAAAAAAAAAATGTACAAAATGAGATAAGACAGAAGAATTCCTCCAAAAAAAAAAAAAAAACGAATCGCCGTTTGATTATTTGTGCAGTCAAAGTTCTTAATTATCTCCTATTACTAGTTTACTAATAATCAAACCTATGGGCACGAAGCATATTCCAATATCCATAACAAATTCAACTATGCCTGAAAGGGGCAATATTCTAATCTACTTCGTGGGGCAGATCACTTCTCCAAGAGATTTTTCGACAAATTTTACTGGTCGGCTGGGATCAAGAGGACTTTGAATAACTTCGATCAAATTAAAAATGTAATCAATAGCGAATGAGAATGTTGTGTTGTAGGCTCATAATTCATAAACTATTTTACGAAATGCTTGAGAGCTACACACAGCATGCAGCACGTTTCAGGCTTTCGGCTTGGATTTGACAACAACACAATTATTTCTACTTTTTAAGTTTTAACCTTGGCCTTTATTTGAATGAGTTAAATTATAGTTGCATACTTAATTTTTTTTTTCCCCCTTCAAATGTAGAACGTTTTGTCACTTGATCTATCTTAAAAGGAGCAACGGGATAAATTAAACAAGATGTCAATTAACTCTTAATATTATTTAATTTTAATGCCGATGAAAAATTTTGGTGACTTAATCGATCTTATCATTCAGCTCACAACAATAATTGACGCTTATATTTGTTGCTACCATAAAAACAATTATATGTGATGAGGAGTAGATGGATTTAGATCCTCACATAAAAATTAAGAAAAATCAATTTAAGAAAAAATCTAAATCTTCTAAAAAAAAAGAGAGAGATATAAAATGAATAGCATCCATTAATCACACAAATTTTTTCACGTTTATAATGTTGGTCTAAAGCATAAATTCAAAAATATTAAAAAAAAAAGAAAAGAAAAATATCTTGTTCTTGGTAGGGGCCATGACAAAAGTAAAGGTCAAAAGCTCCCATTCCAATCTCACCAAATTTTATTAAATAACCCATCAATCAAAAGCAAACGCGGCCTAGAACAGTAAGTTCAATAATCAATAAATATCTTAACCAGGCAAAATTTATTTAGCTCCACGTGCATTCAAACAAAAACCAACGTGTTTAATTATTCACTTTTCACTCGAGAATTGATTATTTTATTTCTATGTTTGGCCCCAGAACCAGAAGAAGTTGCTTTTTTGTTTCCTTTTTATACCACCCGTCAGTTCACTCCTACTTCACAAACCTTCCCCAACTCAACTCTCATTACTCTTTCTTTCTCTCAGAAAAAAAAAAAAAAAAATGCTTCTGAAGTCTATAATAAGTGCTTTTAAGATGGAAGAAGACACCAAAGAGAGCAAAAATAGGTACCCACACGCAAGCTCATCAAACGAGGGCACAGTGATTGTTGGCTTGAAAATTCTTGCTCAAATTTCACAGAGTAGGTCTAACGTTGTCGTGAAACCAGCTTTGGTATCAACAAGATCAGATTCTCGACGACGACCATCAGCAAGTGGGGATCAATATTATTGCTATCTCAAGTCATGCTATCTTTGCAACAAGAACTTGAGCTTAGACAAAGAAGTTTACATGTACAGGTGAAAATGTGTTTTTTTTTTTTTTCCTTTTCCCTCGTAGTGAGGGTACTCTACGTATAACCATTTAATAAAATCGTGACAAGTGAATGACTGTTCATATGCAGAGGTGACCAAGGATTTTGCAGCATCGAATGCCGAGACAGGCAGATTTTTTTGGATGAAATGAAGGAATTAGAAGCTTCTAGAAAGCAATTTCTAAAATCTAATAACAGGCATTGTAATATTGGAGCTGATCGTCGTCATCATCGGGGTGAGACTCGAGTCTTTTTAGAGGAGCTCCGTTGAGAAATAAACACAGCATAATAAGCCACCATATTCCCAGAGAAATATATATTGGGCTATAATCTGATAATTATTTTAATTAGGTGCTTTTTTAATTATATTTATATATTTTCCTCAATATGTGCAATTGATTTGGATAATGTAAAAGTGGAGGAAAAAGAGAGTAGCAGAAGCTAGCTAGCTGGGATATTTCGACGGGGTATTGTTATAATAAATATTCACTTTCAGTTGTCGAGATAAGTGCAGCAATTTCTCATTCTTGGCTATCACTCTCAATTCTTGTCTGTTAACAATAGAATTCACTGTTGTATACAGGCTGTCTTTGGTGACTTATCACTAGATATTTCGATCGCTTCCATTAGAATGACCAATTTTATTTCTGAGAAATTGTGGCCTGTGGTGCATATATCTGTTAGATTCTTGTCATATGTGATCAATTATCAAAATTGAATACACTACGAAAATTAATTAAACGGATGAGAGAGAATACACTAAAGGACCACTTACTCAAGGGAAAAAAATTCTTAAACTGGGTTTATGCTAAATTTTGATTAGTAAGTATTTAATTTCGAGACGAAAATAAATTTGAGATGAAGTGGTTCCCACTCACCATATCATGACTATCTTATCGTGTGATTAGATTCATAAACTTAAAATGAAGAATTATTATTTTATCTGTTAGATATATTTATTAATCTGATGGTAGATGCATTTACATTAACTAATATATATTGTGTGAGACTTGGTGGAAATGGCCTCAACCATGAATACTTATTTTAGGACACTTGTATTTAATAATGCCAAATTTTCAGGGTTGATTTAGATGCACCTCGGCACGAGGGAGAAAGAGGGGAGGACTCCTTTCAACTGCCTTCAAATTTCAAGTAGTGGAGCTATTTCAATGCCAGCCCCGCTCAGCTCTCTAGATTGATTAATTTGCATGGGAAATTGTTTTAATTACTTTCTTCTTCCGCAAAAATCAAACTCAATAGATATGTTTAGAAAACTGCTTAATAATTAATCAATTAACTAATGATCCTTCAAATTTCCCAATAACATAGCATGGGTGAGAATTTCATATAATTTATATCAAGGACTATAAATCGAGCTAAATCTTTAAAACACAAGGCATCCCTCAAGAAGGAGAAAAAAAAATGGTGGGAGTATCAAGTTCTAATAACAATAACAATCAACTATTAGTTGAGGATTTTTAGTTCTCAGCTTTACAAGATAAGGACTACATATTTCCAATATCATATGAGTTATAAGCTGAAGAGTTACAGCTTCAAGGGTTTTTAATGTCTTCAGCAATTTTTTCAATGACGAAAAATGTATCACCAAAAAATGGAAGATTATAACTATTTCATTCCCAAGAAATAAACCGGCGAGTCTTCTCAATCTCAAAGTATTAGAGCTTTTGTTTCATCTGCACAGATGCAAAATCGACCCAGGAATTGTTTAGAAGCAACAATTGCATTCACTCGTTTTGCAATAATTGTACTGCCAATTATGTTGCATCAAGGATATAAGAAAATATATCTATGGTCAAGTGCCCTGAATTGGAGGGTAAGGGAATTTTGAAGCCACAGTTTTGTTGCGGCATTATTCCGAAAGAAATGTATGATAGATGGGGAGAAGCTCCCTCACGTTTAAGAATTCTTGGGCTATATTAGTTCATGATGGAGGGCAAATTGCGACTGTATCTGAATGCCATGTATGTCATAGATCCTGTTTGGGATTCAAGTTGGACAACTGTAGCTTTTACGCTATAGTATTAAAATTCTTGATAAGATTAATTGTTGTAATTTAGAAGTTGATTTGATTTTACACTTGTATAATGAAAAAAATATTATTTTTTTTACTAATTTTACCAAAATTATTATTTAAAAATATATTATGATGTGCTATTTGTTTTTATTTCATAGTTGTTGTACCCTTTTTTTTTTTAATAGTACCTCGATATCAAATAAGGCCATACACAGACTATTTTATACTCAGCACACGGTTTCATGACATGTGGAGATCAATTGTAAGGAGTTTCGTAAATTTGGAGAGGATGAAAGAGATGAGGGAGATATTATGTTAATGGAGCTTGCGCACAATGATAGGTGGAGGTGATGCCCCAATTGCAAATTTTATATGGAAGAGATTCTTGGCTGCTTGCACATCAAATGCAGGTTAGCATAGTTTAATTTAATTCATCATTTCATCAAACATGCTATTTCTCATTGACATATGTAGCTGTTAGATTATCTATAGTTTTAGCCTTTCAATTGGCAAATCAGCAGTGGATTTGAGTTTTGCTATGGTTGTGGATCTACCACGTCACGAATGCGTAAGTGTGTCGACAACTCTGAGTTTCTTCCTATCTTTTGTTTCTCTTACTTTCTTTTTTTAATGGAATGAAGTTCTGTGATTTAATTGAAATAAGCTGATTTATTGCAGTTTGCTGATTTATTACAGTTTGATGGCAAATAATAGGTGTATTCCTAAAAGGTCACTAGCAAAACTCTGTATTTTAATTATAAAAAAAATCACAATAACGTCACCGCCGCCGACAAAGAGTCCCCAACATAAGAGCTCAAATAATTCATTTCCCTCCACAATGTTGGATAATTGAAGTAGATAATCCACAGTTAGGATTCTCCTCATAGTCTCGCGGTATACTTTTAAACTATATTATAAACGTACTGATTTAGATTCTTAAATGAATTCAAATTCAAATTGTAAAAATTAAAAATAAAAGAAACTACTAACATAACCTTCTAATTCGTTTCTATATGTATATATATATATATATATGTATATATATGTATGTATGTATGTATAAGAAAAAAAGGGTGCAATTAAGAATGATTCAGAGTCAGGAAAGAGAGAAAGAAGTTTCTATAGTAATCTTTCATGCCTGTAACATGCTATTTTTATGGACACCACTCCCAAGTGCTATTTGTACGAGGGATTCACTCTCATAACTATTAGCTATTTCGTGTTTAACAAGAAGAGAATTTGTTATAAGTGACCAAAAATATTTGTAAAAATACAAAATAAAAAATCTAGACCGTTTTTGTTAGATCATCAAACTTACCTAATAATTAAGGACAAGTGCATAATATTTTTTGTTTATAAAAGTCTTATATAACTTTATTTTTAGGAATGCCAAAGACAAGAGTTCATATGATTGGCTTCGTGATCGTGAATTCCAAATGATAGTTTATACAATCCATTAATTGCATAAAAAAAATTATATTAATGCTAAAAATAAAGAAACAACAAGCATTCTAATAATTGAAACACTACTTAACATGTGCTGATATAAAAATCCATACTTTTTAAGAGTCGAAATTCAGTAATATATTATCCAAAACCCTAACTTCTGGAATAAAGTATATATGATCCATTGCATAACAACATTAACGGTTAACCCATGTATATTGTCTTAAAACAAATTAATTATTAAAACAAAAATAACCCTACAGTAATATATTCATACCCTACAAATCAAGATTCCGCAAAATTCCATCTTCATTTGTACCCTCTAATAGGCAACAAAGATCATCAAACTCGGATCCAAAATCAATAGGGACGTTATTATCAATATTGAATTGGTTCACGAAATTATTACTTGCCTGAGAAGCGGCAGCTAGTTCATCAACCTTTGATTTAACACTCGTCTTTAATTTTTCCAAGGACTTCAAATAAAGCTCAAGTTCATCCCTCTCCATATCATCAATCGAGTATTGATCCCACCAAAATACTCCGTTAGCTCCGTCATTGCCTCGTTTCTTAGCAATCTCATCTCTCTTTTTCTCCTCTTCTTTCAATCGTTTCAGTAACTCCACGTATTCTTGTTTAAGCCTCTCTAGCTTTTCATCCTCAACCGTCGTCGCGGCCAAAGAAGATTCAGCACCAGCTCCGGTGAGAAAGCGATCAAGAACATCATCGGGGTTCGGGTGGCCGAAAGTGAAAGCCCTCTTGTGGGGGGACATGATCACAATGGCAACTTCAGCACCACATAACACACAAAGCTCAGAAGCTTTGTTGAAAAGCCCCTTCTTGCGTTTTGAGAATGTTACTTGGCGAGCACTCTTGCGTTCAACTCTCTTGATTTCGATCTTTTGAAGACCTTTATTTTTCTGCTTTGATGCTTCCATATTTGTTGTCTGAAACTGGAGATTAACAAGGCTTTTGTAATTAGGGTATTTGATGTAATAACGATTAATCTTAATGTTATGTGTGAATTTATAGTAGGTTGCCAGTTAATTTCTTTCTTCCCTCGGCAAGATTAGACGGCTGGGATTAAATTCGTGCTTGGTTATTTTTCCAATATTCAGCTTGTAGATCAAAAGAGGAAACTAAATCAATAAAAGTTAAAGTCATATCTCCAGAGATTTTGTATTCCTTAACAATGTCCTGCAAATTTGCGTGTGTAAGATTTTTCTGGCTTCGTTAAGTCTATATAGCTTTATTGTAACATATAATGGTAAAATTACAGATTCTCCCCTCAAATATTAAGTTCAAAACAACTACACCCAAACTTAAAGATTCATCCATATTGTCCCTAATGAATCTAAGTTACTTCACAAATTGTAAGTATTCATAAAAATTAAATATTATATAAATTAAATTGTTACTGCAATGGGTTTAAGTGTAGCATTTTTAATTTTAAAGAGTCAGTGTGGTAGTAATCAAGTATTTCTAACTTGTATTTGAGAAAAGAATCTATAATTGTTCCTATATAAGTCCTCTCAAACCTTTAGCAATTGATTATTTTAATTTTTAAGTTTACAAGACGTGGATTAAGTTGAAAGATTTGATCAGTTTCCTGTCAGCAGGAACTTTCTAGAAAAATTAACGGATTAATTTCTTAGAATTTCTTCTGGTTGTATAATGACTTATCTTGATTTCCCATTGAAACAAATCAATTTCATATTAGTCTCAATCAAACACAAATCCTTAACCTTATCTTTGCCGATTTCATCCCCTATTCTTCTAAAGCACATTCCTAACATATACAAGAGGGTGTGAGATTATAATTAATTCAATTAATGTTGCGGCCCTCTTACTTAGTAGCTTATATCTTTGGCTGGGTGAACTCTGACATCAAGTATTTTTAATTTGGAGCCCCATCAAGTGTGACTCAATAAGCCGAAGCCCATCTCCTAGTCATGGACAAACCCGGGGCCTGAGTCCTTAACATACTTTGAAAGCTCTATAGCTAAACGTTTCGGGCTCATTTGTTGTGATCTTGTAATCATTCAAGATTTCAAGTTGCAGGCCATATAAATATGATACTTTAAAAAATTATAAAGTTAGGCATTCAAAAGGTTTAATTTTAAACCAATATATATTCAACCCAGAAACAAAGCAAAGTGTGCAACAAATTGCCCCGCCTTTCATATCATATGTACATTAATGCACCCATACAGTGAACATTATTAACTCAGTCAAATTGACGACCAAGAAAGTTCGTATTGACAGACACACGTCAAGGGAACACACATGGGGCCTCACCATTTGCTCTTAATTGAACTTTGACAGCACATAAATGTTATATGATCCGGTGTCTCCCTCCCCAACTTATATATTTTGGGTCCATGTTTGATACTTATTCAATGTTTTAGTCAATGCCTTATTGAAGGGGGGATTCAATTGGTTCTCGTCTACTAAATTCAATTTAGCAAATGGAACTCCTAGGTTGATTACCACGATTACCGTTTAAATTATCTTAATTATCAGTCACTTAGCGGCTTAGATGGTATAATGCTAAGCTAGAGATAATTATTATACTTTGTTTGAACTTGAGGTGCCCCACTACTTTGTCTTAATGAACACCTTAATTATAAATGTTATAAATATATACTACTGGTGACCAGCTCAATTTTGTAGTGTCCAAAAAAGAATAAAGAGTTTGATATATGGTTCGATAATAAAAGACGATTATACCCTACCATTTCAATAATATAACAACTGTTAAACGAGGTCTCTATTATTTGAGGCGAGGGGTTTTGAGTCCCACAGATGACTCTCTTTCCCTAAATCATTTGTAGAAGTAGATGTGTGTCACTAACATTAATAGTAGGTTGTGGGTTAGATAACCAAATATTAATAGGAATTGATATATGTAGATTTGACCGAGGGGATTTTAGTGGATTTTTAGTAAATTGAAAATTGTATTTTTTTTCTCTATTAATGTATTAAAATTTATATTTTTTTGAGGTCCACCAATTAACTAATCAAGTTTTACCACTAATTATCTAACAAACTTATAATCATAAGCCTGAATTCATACAATTATAATATTTTAAGGTCCACTAGTTGAGTACAGTTTAAAAATATACGCGGAATAAGACGAGATCTATCTTACATTTATAAGTATTTACAATGAAATAATTAGAGTTCTCTATAGAGATTTTTATTCATCTCCGTGACAAGGAGAAATTTATTTTACTATTTAACCGAATATCTAGGCATTTACAGTACTCCTTATGATGAGATAATTTCTCCCCCTTTAATTTCATGATTCATATGTCACTTCGCATTTCATTTTCAAAACCCCAGTGCTTGTCCAAATTAAAGTTTCCGAAGATTAGACGACAATAATTAAAGGATCAAAATGAGCTTGAGCCTTGAAGATAGATGAATATGAAAGAACATTCTTCAACGCCTCTCCACTTTCCTAAATAATCGCGCTTAAAGTCGTCTGAATAACAGTTTAAAGTCCTACGAAAGCTAACCACAGATAAGACCGCAAATCATAAAGAAGAATATAGCATTAACAATTAAAGATTTGTCAAACATGCAAGTTTTTTGCTTTGATTCAAAATTACAAAACTCTTAACCTAAGGAGGGCCACGGAGGCCATTCTTTTCCTTTTCTTTATAACTGGTAATAATAATGTGACTCCCAATAATTGCATGTGAACACTGTACTATATAACCCCACCTTCTTTCTCGGTCCTCAGTCTCATGGGGCCTCTTTTGTTTTCTTTCCTACTTCCATTAAAAATATTTTTCCTTTAACTTTTCACTCACCAATCTTCTTAATGTCAAAGAGCGGGAAATTTGCAGAGACGCTGCTGGCCAACATGGACATGGGGTCTCTTTCAAATTCAAAGCTAGGAAAAAATAAAAAATAAATCATCATAAATGCAATTGAATATACTTTGTCCTCTTTATAGCAATGCAATTGAAAGTTTAAGTCCCCCACCATTTCCATGTTTGGTTGAGATATTGCATCATTATGGTGAAAACTCAAAAGAACCAACATTTTATTTTTTACCAAGAGCTTTATTTCAAAGAAAGTGATTATATATGTTTGCATATTCGGTAATGGACAACTGTCTTGCCCATGCGCTGTACATCATCTCATCAATCTTGGCCCCATATCTTTAATTTAAGATTTTTTTTTTTTGCCCATATTATTTAATTCTCCATTTCATATATGTTTGATATGAATATAATCTAGTGGCCCTCGTCTCACCAAATAGGTACTTTGTTATAAATGCCATAATTTAGCCACTGCTTTCTCAGAAGCTCAGTATCAAAATGAATATTGCATTAAAGTTTCAGCAGCTCACCGTATACATTTAGCCCAAATGTAGATCATGGGTGAGGCCAATTAAGTTGTAATCTATCCAGTCTCTGATAGGCAATGGCCAGTGCCCTGCAACAATTACAGATGGGTGAAGACGATTGCTCAGAAGCAGGGGCTAATTATGTAGAGACCTGGAGGGAGCCATGCCGAAAACGATTTTAGGAACAATAAGGGACTGAATTGAATTTTCTTCATTATGGTCCTTGTTCTTGGGTCCTGGTCTTCTCCAATTTATTGATTGTACGTTATATCATATCCTACGTACATTTATGGTTCCGGTACCACTGGATCGAACAGAAGAATCCAAAAGTTGCTGAAAATTAAAACTGCAAAAGACAAGTTGGGTGCAACATGTGATGCTTCTTTAACTTCGAGCCATTGATAAATATATTTTTCTTTTCTCTGTTCAGCTTTTAGTCTTTCCAAATTCCATCATAACGTTTTTCGAATTTGAAGAAAACAGGCAAAAGCCAAAGGGTTTCACATTCAGGACAGTGCCTGTGCCCCGCTCAGTTACTGCAACTTCGTCTTTAATTTGGTTTTCTTGCCATGACTAGAGGCGTAGAATAAGCAGCCTGTAGGTTGTTGGCACTCACTCGGTGGCGTAGCTATTAGCTAGCTTTGTATTCAAGGAATTGGAATTATCCCTTATTTAAAGTCTTCCAAATATGTCAACAGGCATACGTGTATGTGGGATCATCTTTCTTGATTTTGCCATAGACTACAATTGTGAAATTTTGTTAAGGTGCAACTTACTGTGCGCAGCCGTGGGCGTGTCAAGATTTGGAAGAGAGAAGAGTGTTGTGGGGCTCACGATTCTTCTTTCTCCCAAGTCCGTCACAAACTATACGACTATATGCACCAAATCATCCTACCAATATATATTGCCAGAATAACATTTAATGTTTTTCACTTTCATCACGCAGGTCCTTTCAAACTTTACTTCAATATTAGCTTGAAATCCCGTTAACTTGAATTTAGTAATTTTTTTTTTCCTGGCAATTGCCCAAAGAGAGTTGGTCGGTGATGGTCAGTGTTGTACACATATTATTAAAATATCGTTACTTTCACTATTATGTAAATTGAACTCAAAAAATGTTTGATTCGTTATGGTTTTATATGTAATCATATTTCATCATGAAAAGTACATATCCAGAGAAGTTTTTACCTTGCATCTGTGTTAAAGTTGAATCCAAGATTGGTGGCGCAATCAAACCTACAATGGTATGAGACGTCAACATTCACAAAAGCAATATATGAAGTTTATTTCTGGTAACAGCGACAAGCAAATTTCATTTTCGTTTATGTGTTTTCAATTTTCATGATGCCTGGTGGAAGCTTGATTGGAATATGATGTTTTCACAGACTGCTTCACTGTGAGTGCATCAGAAAAGGTGTAGTGAGAAACTGATGACCCACGTTGTGTATGTGTAGGGTTGGTGGCACAATTGTTTTATTGTTTATGTTTCTGAGTGTATGAATCGTGTGTGCAAGAATCAGGTAGCGATATTAACAAAGCACGTAAAAGATCTTGACACGTGTGCATATACCCAGATTATGACAAGTTCCCGACAGAATCAAAAGTATCACGATTGTATTCTATTACTATATAATTAACGAATTTTTTTTTCATATTACCCCAAATTTCTACACATCATTATCACAGACCAAAGGGTCCGCAAAATCTACATGTGTAGTTGCCTTGAGCAAAAAATAAACCAGCAAAAACACTAAAACAACAAGACCAATTAGTGAATTAATTAGAGTGTGGGAAGCTTCGTAACCGGCGAGACAGAATAAGAATTCAGACCCATTTTGGGTTTATATTTTTCGATGACACATTGTGATTGTAAGTCGATGATGGTTAGCACCAAACAGCAGCATCCTCTAGCGGAGCAGAACTTTGCCACCTTGGTTCGACAGAGGTTTTAATGGAAAAACAGTAAACTTAGAGAGGCTATGATATAAAAATTGTGATTATGAGGGGCCAATATTAATAAATTTTATAGAAATTAGCTAAATTTCAGTTAAAATCTCTGTCTGTTCTGACATTTTACCCTTAATATAGCTTAGACCCAACACACTTTGAGCTCTCTAAGTACTATCCTAAGAAGTTTTATACCAATTACCAAGTGATGTGAAATGTTTTTTTTTTTTTTAAAAAAAAAAATTTGGTATAAATAACCGTCCAATGAATAAACATTTCACTTGAAATGATTTTTTTTTTTTTTGAGATATCATAAGACAAGACAAGTGTATAATTGTCCATAGTATAAAAGACCATCATTCTCCATTTATCTTATTTCTCCTTAATAAATATGGTGATTCATAATTAATAAATAAAAATAAAAGAATAGTTCAAAATTTAATTAAGGGAAGAATTTTAGAATACATGTGTAATACATGTAGTTAAATCTTAGATAATTACTATTTGCATGTTGATTTTTTAAAATAAGTATACATATATTGATATGTTATTCACTTATTGCATAACTATATAATACTTCAAAGATATTAAAAAATTTATCCTACCTGAGTATATGCCATCCAGTCCAATCAGAATAAGCAAAAGTATATTAGTTTTGATTTGATTTGATTTTTCCTTTTCCTCAAAGGTATTTTTGAATCAATCATTAAAATTTAACATTATCTAATAATGCAATATTATTAGATTAATAAATTGAAAAGAACAAAAACTCAGAGTCACCCTCCAACTTGAAAATGGCACCCCACAAACACAGTGAAGTGAACCACTGACTGACACTCACTCATATCTCTTCTTTTTAATGCACTTCACTTCGAAGTTCAAACCAAACCTCACTCGTCTTCCTCAACAAACCACACCAAGCAATGTCTTCTCTTCTTCTCCTGTTCTTCCTCCTCTGCACTACTACTTCACCTTCATCTTCCTCACCTTCAACTAATAAAAATGAAGCTGAAACCCCGAAAACATTCATTATCAAAGTCCAGTACGACGCAAAGCCCTCCATTTTCCCAACCCACAAGCACTGGTACGAGTCCTCTCTCAGTTCCGCCTCCGCCACTCTCCTCCACACTTACGACACCGTTTTCCATGGCTTCTCCGCTAAGCTCACCCCTTCTGAAGCCCTCCGCCTCAAAACCTTACCCCACGTCCTCGCCGTTTTCTCCGAACAGGTCCGCCACCTGCACACCACTCGCTCCCCTCAGTTCCTCGGCTTAAAATCCTCCTCGGACAGCGCCGGCCTCCTCTTGAAAGAATCCGACTTCGGCTCTGACCTTGTCATCGGCGTCATTGACACCGGCGTCTGGCCCGAAAGACAAAGCTTCAACGACCGAGATCTCGGCCCTGTGCCCCGCAAATGGAAAGGCCAATGCGTTACAACCAACGACTTCCCCGCTACCAGCTGCAACCGTAAACTCATTGGCGCCCGGTTCTTTTCCCAGGGTTACGAGTCTACTAACGGCAAAATGAACGAGACCACTGAGTTTCGGTCTCCCCGAGATTCGGACGGCCATGGTACTCACACGGCGTCTATCGCCGCCGGCAGGTACGTGTCTCCGGCCTCTACTTTGGGTTATGCAAGTGGTGTTGCTGCTGGTATGGCTCCTAAAGCGAGACTTGCTGTTTATAAAGTGTGTTGGAATGCTGGCTGTTACGATTCTGATATTTTAGCTGCTTTTGATAGTGCTGTTTCGGATGGTGTTGATGTTGTTTCGTTGAGTGTTGGCGGTGTTGTTGTTCCTTATTTCTTGGATGCTATAGCTATTGCTGCTTTTGGTGCTTCTGATCATGGTGTTTTTGTGTCTGCATCTGCTGGTAATGGTGGCCCTGGTGGCTTGACTGTCACTAATGTTGCTCCTTGGGTCACCACTGTGGGAGCTGGTACTATTGATAGAGATTTCCCGGCTGATGTTCATTTGGGTAATGGGAAAATTATTCCCGGGGTTAGTGTTTATAGCGGGCCGGGTTTGAAGAAGGATCAGATGTACTCTTTGGTTTATGCTGGGAGTGAATCTGGCGATGGTTATTCGGCTTCTCTGTGTTTAGAAGGGTCATTGGACCCTGCTTTCGTAAGAGGGAAAATTGTTGTGTGTGATAGAGGGATTAATTCAAGACCTGCTAAAGGTGAGGTAGTGAAGAAGGCTGGTGGAGTTGGGATGATTTTGGCGAATGGGGTATTTGACGGTGAAGGATTAGTGGCTGATTGTCATGTTTTGCCTGCTACCTCTGTTGGTGCAGCTTCGGGGGATGAGATTAGGAAGTATATTATGTCGGCTGAGAAGTCTAAGTCACCGGCTACAGCTACGATTGTTTTTAAGGGGACTCGAGTTAATGTGAGGCCAGCTCCAGTTGTGGCTTCTTTTTCTGCTAGGGGGCCTAATCCAGAGACTCCTGAGATTTTGAAGCCTGATGTGATTGCTCCTGGCTTGAATATACTTGCAGCTTGGCCAGATAAAGTTGGACCTTCCGGAATTCCCACTGATAAGCGTAAAACTGAGTTTAATATACTTTCAGGAACTTCTATGGCTTGCCCACATGTTTCTGGGCTTGCTGCTCTGTTAAAGGCGGCACACCCTGATTGGAGCCCTGCAGCAATAAGGTCTGCATTGATGACAACTGCTTATACAGTTGATAATCGGGGTGAGACGATGATTGATGAGTCTACTGGGAATACTTCCACTGCGTTAGATTTTGGAGCTGGTCATGTTCACCCCCAAAAGGCAATGAATCCTGGGCTGATTTATGATTTGACTTCATATGATTATGTGAATTTCTTGTGCAATTCAAATTACACGGTTAATAATATTCAAGTGATCACTAGGAGAAAAGCAGATTGCAGCGGAGCAACAAGAGCTGGTCATGTTGGGAATTTGAATTACCCTTCATTGTCTGCAGTGTTTCAACAATACGGCAAGCATAAGATGTCTACGCATTTCATTAGGACGGTGACTAACGTCGGAGATCCTAATTCGGCTTACAAAGTTACAATCAGGCCACCCAGTGGCATGACAGTGACAGTGCAGCCGGAGAAGCTTGTGTTTAGGCGGGTGGGACAGAAATTGAACTTTCTGGTTAGAGTTGAAGCAACGGCAGTTAAGCTCTCCCCCGGGAGCTCAAGCATGAAGAGTGGTAAAATAGTATGGTCAGATGGGAAGCACAATGTCACTAGTCCCATAGTCGTGACAATGCAGCAACCTCTCTAGTTTTGGTATCATAGGGTTTTTCCCGGTTTTAGGAATTTTGCCTATCTTATTATATAGGATTATTA
This sequence comes from Citrus sinensis, assembly GCF_022201045.2. NCBI lineage: Eukaryota > Viridiplantae > Streptophyta > Magnoliopsida > Sapindales > Rutaceae > Citrus > Citrus sinensis. The sequence goes on along the minus strand of NC_068562.1, from coordinate 8,093,377 downwards.
TGAATCATCTCCTAATTATGGTCTATATAAATGTATAATGAGAATGTATTTGTGGGTGTTTTCTATTTCAGAAAGCTGCTGGTGGAGTGAAAAAAGAAGCTTGGGATGAAGATGTACTTTGTATCTTAATATATGTTTTGTTGTAAGGTGAAGAATCAAAAATGGTTGTGTAAACAAAAATCCTGTGTGTGTTAAGACAATGTCGAGAGTAATGAAAAAGGTCTCTCTTTTTCATATTTTAAAATTACTGTGTGTTGAATCTTCAACTAATTCTGCTTTGTTTATGGCTTGTTGGTGGTGACTTGCTGAAAGCACGTGGGGCAGGTTGATATTCTATCAAAAGTCTGAATGTGCTTTACAAACTAAAGGCAATCATTAAGACAAAAATAATGTGGGGTAACTTGACTCAAATGAATGTCTCTTTTCTTTTCCACATTTTTATTTTTTGCATTTAATTAATGTTGTACTAGTTCTGGGGGTATACCCATGTGCTTCCAAGAAAAAAACAGAGGATTTTGGGCTAACCTTAAATCTGGATTAGAACATTAATGTAATGATTATGTATATATGAACATGAATATCATATCCCGGTAATCGAGTTTTAGAAGATTCGGAACGAAGTTGAAAGCTTGATTATGTGTTATGGGATGTCGATCAAGAATCTTTTATGTTCAGTACTGACTGCAGGACATCATCAATATTAATTGTTGAGGAAGACAAATTAGCAGGAAAATTAACGCGTTGCTTTACAGCCATGGGCCATGATTCTAAGAATCTAAGCTGGCTTTGTCTGTTCCACTAGGCCTCATCATAATCATGATGTCTCTCGTTCCTATCTTCTTTCATGAACGCGGTTTTTATCAGTATTCATATGTTTAAGAGTAATGATACAGCCATAAATTCTTGTACAAATTTATTTTGTACAAACTGATGTGGCATGATAAGATTGGTTGAATTAAATATCACTTGGCCCACATGATTTATTTTTATTAATTTATATTTTCATTCAACCAATGAATTAATGCCACGTCAATTTGTACAAAATAAGTTTGTACAAGAGTTTGTAACTGTATCATTACTCTATGTTTAAAGGGGGGAAAAAAAAAGGTTAAGAAATTTGATCAGCTCTTTACAAGGTTCGATAGCGGGCCAAGTCAGGTTTCCACAATCAATTCAACCAAATTTGCAGTCACATGTCTTCAAGCTACAAATGACATTTTTGAACCAGTTAGTATCGATTTAGATTCAATACTGAGTTAAGTTTTATGAGTCTCTTTATAATATTGTGATTGATAATAATTAGATTTGAAAAAAGTAATAGTTTGCACGGTAATACTATGAATAGACGCGTGGTAAAAGATTAAGTTAAGTATTATTTAACAAGGCACTGAATTAATGAATTTAAATTCCATTGTACATAACAATTTTCTAAATTTTCATGACCTAATCCTTTTAGTTTGTTGTAATACATGAAAGAGGGCCAGAGGGGAGAGAGCCTTAGATAAGACAATTCTAATTTGCTCATTCAGCTCAATAGAATCATGTCACATTTGTTATATTCTCTCTCTCACATGTTCATAGTAAAGATTTTATTGGATCTGTGGATGGCCGTATTTGTCCCAAAAAAACAAAAAAACAAAAGAAAAAGAAAAAGAAAAAGAAAGAAAATACAATTTTAAATTTAATGGGCCTTTTACTATCCAAAAAATAAAATATAATGGGCCTACAGAAAAGATCCCCATTGGAGACCAACAGTCTTTTCGTGGGCCAAATGGCAGGGCAGGCTGAATGTAATTGTGATCATAGCTGCAAGGAAGAAGGCAGAAATTGCAAACCCACGAAAAAGCAAGCCACATCACAACACAGCTTCAGAAAAATGGTACGCAGTCATTTCATTTTCGTCACTACATATATTCTGTTGGCATTTAACCTCATTATATGGCTGCAACTATCGTGAACCTCTCGAAGGACCAAAAAAATTATGACCCAAGGCATTAGGTACCCGCATGATATAATATATATATATATATATATAGCCGATGGCTTCATTCGTTTCCCTATTTCCTTATCTGCTTGCTTGTTGCATGACAATGACATATATATAATCCTTCCAAATGAATAGCTAGATATCACCGCTTCACAAATAATTTCTTGGTATATATGCCACCGCGGTTTTGAATGTTTTCTTGTTTTTGATGTATCATTGGAGCTTCACTATTCTCCATGAAATTAGTCTATAAATCTTGTTTCATTGGAAGTTAATAAACTGATGCTACCATCAAAAACAAGAAAACTTTCAAAACCACGATAGCCTACGATTTGTTGCTGTTGATGCCGAAATCCGGATGAGTTTGTCAAATCTCAGATCCATGCATCATCATTAAATTTGTTTGGTGGGAAGCTGATGATTAGTTAGCACCATGAGCAGACGATCCATGAGCAGATAACCCATGAGCAGACAATCCATGAGCAGACGATCCATGAGCAGACAACCTATGAGCAGACGATCCATGAGCAGATAACCTATGAGCAGACGATCTGTGAGCCTGTGAACACAACCAACAGTCAGGAGGTGCCGGAAGTTTTTCCGGCGAGAACCCTCCGACGCTCAAGTCAGTGATTCGGGTCTTACTTGGAAAAACCCATACCACAATTCATGTGGCTTAATTATGATTGCTTGAAACAAAAAGCTTTTAAGTAAATTTAAAGGAAAAGAATTTGAAATAATCAATCTTAAAGAAATCACAGGCGAGAGAGAAATTTCTCAGTGGTAGAGAGAGAAAAATATCCAATGGGTTCAGTTGCTTAGAGAGAGAGAGAGAGAGCTCCAAGACCCTTTTCCCCTTTTTATAGGAAACTATAGCGGTTTTTATCATCTCCCCTAGGATTCTCAAGAAAACAACTAATTTTCAGCCCACTAAGAATATGGTCCCTAATATTTCGGAGAAAATGTTTTGACTGAATCATGCTTTCTGGTAACTTCCTGGTCGAGGTGACCAATAACATCCTGGTCGAGGTGATGTGCTCGAGGTCACCACATATTATTCTGGTCGAGGTGACCAATAACATCCTGGTCGAGATGATCTGCTCAACCATTTGCTCGCTTTTACTCTGGAGGAGAGCACGATAGTGTATGAGCAAACACCTTTATCTTGGTCACCCTATTTCATTCTCTAAACACCAGTCCCCCAGTTTCTAGTGTTAAGAGTGAAACGAATCAAGACTGGAAACTTTGGTGGTTTGCTCACCTTCGCTTGGTTGAGCAGATCCTGGCACACTTGGCTTCTGGTCTCGCCATAAAATAGGCTTTGAGACTTGGTGAGTCTTTGCATGCCTTAGGAATTTTTAAAACTTTGGTGGTTTGCTCACCTTCGCTTGGTCGAGCAGATCCTGGTATGCTTGGCTTCCTGTCTCGCCATAAAACAGGCTTTGAGACTTTGGAGCCTTTGCACGTACTAGAAAATTTTTGGAATTTTGGTAGTCTGCTCACCTTCGCTTGGCCGAGCAGATCATGGCATGCTTGGCTTCCTATCTCGCCATAAAATAGGCTTTGAGACTTTGGAGCCTTTGCACGCCTTAGAAACTTTTCAATGCTTGGGAGTTTGCTCACCTTCGCTTGGTCGAGCAGATCCTGGCACGCTTGGTTTCTGGTCTCGCCATAAACAGGCTTTGAGACTTGGTGAGCCTTTGCATGCCTTAGAAACTTTTCAATGCTTGGGAGTCTGCTCACCTTCGCTTGGTCGAGCAGATCCTGGCACGCTTGGCTTCTAGTCTCGCCATAAACAGGCTTTGAGACTTGGTGAGCCTTTGCATGCCTTAGAAGTTCTTCGATGCTTGGGATTCTGCTCGCCTTCTCGTGGTCGAGCAGATCCTGGCACGCTTGGCTTCTGGTCTCGCCATAAACAGGCTTTGAGACTTGGTGAGCCTTTGCATGCCTTGGTAAATTCTTCAATGCTTGGGATTCTGCTCGCCTTCTCGTGGTCGAGCAAATTCTGGCACGCTTGGCTTCTGGTCTCGCCATAAACAGGCTTTTAGACTTGGTGAGCCTTTGCATGCCTTGGTAAATTCTTCAATGCTTGGGATTTTGCTCGCCTTCTCGTGGTCGAGCAGATTCTGGCACGCTTGGCTTCTGGTCTCGCCATAAACAGGCTTTGAGACTTGGTGAGCCTTTGCATGCCTTAGTAAATTCTTCAATGCTTGGGATTCTGCTCCCCTTCTCGTGGTCGAGCAGATCCTGGCACGCTTGGCTTCTGGTCTCGCCATAAACAGGCTTTGAGACTTGGTGAGCCTTTGCATGCCTTAAAAGTTCTTCGATGCTTGGGAGTCTGCTCGCCTTCTCGTGGTCGAGCAGATCCTGGCACGCTTGGCTTCTGGCCTCGCCATAAACAGGCTTTGAGACTTGGTGAGCCTTTGCATGCCTTGGAAACTTTTTGGAACTTTAGTGGTCTGCTCACCTTCGCTTGATCGAGCAGATCCTGGCACGCTTGGCTTCTGGCCTCGCCATAAACAGGCTTTGAGACTTGGTGAGCCTTTGCATGCCTTGGAAACTTTTTGGAACTTTAGTGGTCTGCTCACCTTCGCTTGATCGAGCAGATCCTGGCATGCTTGCTACCAGTCTCGCCGTAAAACAAGCTTTGAGACTTTGGAGCCTTTGCACGCCTTATTAGTAAACTTTGATTGACTTCTCAACGCTAGCCTAGCTCTCTTTTCTTAAATCATTCTCATATTAAGTAACTTTCAAGAAATCAAGTTAACTAAGTTACCCCGTCAGCCCTAGTATGAGCACAATCAATTTAATGAATATAAGGTATCCTCATCTCACATAGCAGAATTTAGAGAAATAATTAAATTTTCATGAAAAAATTGCTTGTAAATAAAAATTAAACTTCTGACCTGTTCTGATTTTTACAAACGTGTGCTTTCAATATGCTCTCCTTTAAGGTTTTTGCTTCCTTGTTTAAGCAAGCTCATCCATTTATGCAATGTAACATTCTGATTTGCTTCGACTAGATGAAAATTGATAGAAACAAAAAATTGGCTTCTCGTACCGGTTCCCACAGACGGCGCCAAATGTTGATGTCGAAATCCGGATGAGTTTGTCAAATCTCAGATCCATGCATCATCATTAAATTTATTTGTAGGGAAGCTGATGATTAGTTAGCACCATGAGCAGACGATCCATGAGCAGATAACCCATGAGCAGACGATCCATGAGCAGACAACCTATGAGCAGACGATCCATGAGCAGATAACCTATGAGCAGACGATCTGTGAGCCTGTGAACACAACCAACAGTCAGGAGGTGCCGGAAGTTTTTCCGACGAGAACCCTCCGACGCTCAAGTCAGTGATTCGGGTCTTACTTGGAAAAACCCATACCACAATTCATGTGGCTTAATTATGATTGCTTGAAACAAAAAGCTTTTAAGTAAATTTAAAGGAAAAGAATTTGAAATAATCAATCTTAAAGAAATCACAGGCGAGAGAGAAATTTCTCAGTGGTAGAGAGAGAGAAATGTCCAATGGGTTCAGTTGCTTAGAGAGAGAGAGAGCTCCAAGACCCCTTTCCCCTTTTTATAGGAAACTATAGCGGTTTTTATCCTCTCCCCTAGGATTCTCAAGAAAACAACTAATTTTCAGCCCACTAAGAATATGGTCCCTAATATTTCGGAGAAAATGTTTTGACTGAATCGTGCTTTTTGGTAACTTCCTGGTCGAGGTGACCAATAACATCCTGGTCGAGGTGATGTGCTCGAGGTCACCACATATTATTCTAGTCGAGATGACCAATAACATCCTGGTCGAGATGATCTGCTCAACCATTTGCTCGCTTTTACTCTAGAGGAGAGTACTATAATGTATGAGCAAACACCTTTATTTTGGTCACCCTATTTCATTCTCTAAACAGTTGCTAGTTATATAAAATATAGTATGTCCATTAGGTTGACAACTTGTACTAAATTTTAACAAATGGTTACTTTTTAAATAAAGACTAATTTCGAATTACCCTCCTAAATAAATGATCATTTTCAAAATATTTCTAAACTATTGTAAACCTCAAATTATTCTTATTTTTGTTATTAAAAAAAGATTACATCAAAAAAAATTTCATCAACCTACGCTCATTTTTTCTTATCTTTTATTTTGAATAAAAATGGGATTTAGTTAAAGTTTATGATGGTTTTAAGGGTATCTTGAAAATTATTATTTTATGAAGGAAAATCTGAAATTTATCTTATTACGTTTTGACACATGTTAAAATATGAGCAAAAACACAGTAATATACTTTTGTATAAAATATGACACTTTAGTTAATTAAATTAATTAACTCTTTACCCACATGATAATTTTTATTGTTTATATTTTTATCTAACGAATAAATTTAGACTAAATTAATTTGTGTAGATTAAATTTAGAACTCTATTCCAAATATTATGTCATGGGTATCTTTCACTTGGGCACACCGGCTAAGCATAATCTTGCAACTTCTTTGTTGGAGGAGCCCAAGCAAATTTGGAAATTTTTATCAAAAGGAAATTTAAAAAACAGAAGTTTCCTGGTTTAGCACCACAAAGTAGAAAAGCTTATTTATGTGAGATGAGCGTACCTCGTTATCTGTGCACGCATCAATATTGTCTCTCCCGAATTTTTATTTGGCAAATAAATTATATAGCAAGCAAGATTATGTTCTTACTTTTACGGAGAAAGTTATGGTGCAACGGTGATACGGTACTACCATTGCACCCAGCCGTTAGATCTCACTGGATCCATTCATCTAAGTGGATCTAACGACTGAATGCAATGGTAATACTGTATCACCGTTGCACCGTAGCCGGACCCTACTTTTACTCGCCGCCTTTAACTTTTATTTAAACTATTTCGAACATTTGAGTCCTTCTAAATGTTGGCAAATTTTGAGTCACATATGAATCCTTCAAATAAATGACACAGCAAAGCATTCCATATTTATATTCAACTTTAATTTTTATTAATCTCTTATCAATATTTCCATATTCAACATGTACATCTCATCTTGTGATAAGAGTGAAGGTGGTCCTGGCTATTGGCTTGGTTGTTACTTTCATAGATAGTACACTGTGATATATACTTGATGCCTTCATTCATTTTCCTTCTTCTCTTTTCAGCGTATGCATGATAATGACATAATCCTTCACAATGAATTCTGCCATAAATTATTTGTTGGCATATGCACGATAATTTTCCCATATATATATATAGTCTTGCGCACGTCCTCATTTTTTTAGGATACACTTTTAATCGAATCAGTTTTTAATATTATTAAACTGTGTGACTAACAACGCGTTTGTATTAAAATAAAAATAAAAATACTATGAATGATTTTATATATAAATTCATAGAGATTAGTAAGCTCCAACTAATAATACCGCCATCAAAAACAAGAAAACGTTCAAAACCACGGTAGCCTTCGATTTGAAACCATATAAAATATAGTATGTCCGTTAGGTTTACAACTTGCTCTTAATAGCTAATAATCATTTGGTGGACTAATCAAGTGATTATTTTGTAATAAAAAAATTTGACATACATATAAAATATTATAAAATGAGTATCTTCCACTTTTGCATAATCTTGTACCTTCGTTGTTGAAGCCGTAACAAAATTAGAAAGTATATTCAAAAGCAAAAACAAATTACGAGTTTATTGGTTAGCAGTTGCACCAATGAATAAATAAATAAAAAGAAAAGCTTGAACGAGATAGGCATATCACACTATATGTGCGCCGGCGTCCAATACACACACACTTATTTTAAAACCATCCAATCAGAGTAAAGAAAGAAAAATACTTTTAAATACGTAGTATATTTTCTTTATAGGAGTGTCCCATACCCACTAGAGAAAAATGAAATATTTTCCCCTGAATTTTTATTTGGCAAATAATTATATAGCAACATTATGATCGTACTTTCACTTGTCACATTAACAATTGTACAAATTATTTTAATATTTCAAGTAATTTTTAAATAATTTTATTTGATTATTTAATTAAATTTAAATTTTAAAAAATAGGGTTAATAGTTAATTTAACTTTCTCAATCGCTCCACTTTTTAGATAAAAAAACTATTACAATATTTGAAGTCTTAAATGTTGGCAAATATCGGTCACAATACAAAAAAGTATTCCATACTTCCATTAAGCTTTTATTTTATTAATATCTATCCAATTATATCTCCATTTTCCAACTTTTCATAATTCTACTTCAACCTCCATTTGCTTATAAAATTTGTATAAACTATTTGCAAGTCTTAAATAAGAGCTAAATCCAAACATTTTTTTTTTTAATTCTGTATGGGTCAAATTTTAATAAATTAAATTAAAAAAAATCTTGACTTTATGATCATTCTTCAACATCACACAATCGATGGTCCACGAGAAAGAAATCGCATGTCTTTAATGAGCAGTGGCGTGACCTCTGTTTTGGTTCATGATCGACTGATCACAGACGTTCAATTCGATCAGTCAAAATTAGGCAGCAATTGGTCAACACGATTTTTTGTTTTTTCGGTTGGGTTTATATGAAAAGGTCAACACAAATTGATTTTGCTTTCGTAACAGACGTTTGTGTGAGCAACAACTATTCCACCAACTTGTCCACTTGATGTTCAAAAAATAATGGAACCCAGGAATTATCCGCACATAACAACAACAAAAAATTATTCAAATTTAATTAATGTGACAAATTGTATCAATGTGAAGCGTGTACACCACAAGCTTTCCACCTTCTTCTACTCCTAGGGATCATCATCGCTCATAGGTCATGTCAAAATTTTCACCAAAACATTTGGAAAAATAAAAAATAAAAAAAAGAATTTAGAATGCCCATTTTGCCGATTAACTAATAATCAAAATCTTAATTATAAGTAGAATGGCAAATAGCATAATATGATTTGGAAGACGAAAATATGTCGGGGGTATGATATTTCATTAGAATTAGTTAATCAATTACAACTTGTTTGGTGGCGTGTTAAGCTACTACAACAACAATAAAAGTGTTAACAATTTTTTTTTTTGAATTCTGTTATATACAATCGTACTAAACAACTGGAATTACCGCCATATATTAACCCACTGAAGCACTTGTTCAAATACTTTAAACTCTTTATAATATTCGAGTGGTACATATTTCACTCACATTTCATAAGGGAGATACTGTCTTCACTCAATTAGTTGATAATTGAGTGAGTACTTAAATTAACCTCTATAATGCCCTTACACTCAACTTTATAAATGTAAGACTTCTCTCATTGGACCAAAAGACTATTGATAGTGTTAACAATTTTTTAAAACTAAAAGTTTGGGCAATGGATAGAAACATTGAACATTAGAATGTTATAATAAACTGTGTTTCAACTTGGAATTTTATAACAAAAGTAAGGCACAAAATAAGGGGGGAAAGCATAGTGCAGTCTTCATCAAATTTCCTATAATGATACTAAAAATCTTAAAATGATATGAAATTAACCCACTTGTTTTTATTTGAAGGCTTTTTCGCTTAAGTAGTCCGATACTCTTTGACGATCTCTAATTTGGATTAAGAAAATAATCTACACTAAACCGATGTATAGAAAATTAATAATCCTCATCTTGATCTAGATAGATTACTGAAGCACCTTGAGAAAAAAACAACACAACTAATAAACAAATAACCCCATTGATTAATTTATACTAAAAATCCAGATAGATTTTTATTTTTAATTGCCAAAATTAAGTTGCGGGGTCAGTGGAAGCATTATTTCCTCTGATAGATATTAATACGGCCAGAAGCAACATGCAAGTGGGCGATTAAACAGAAACGTGTTTTTTACCTTCCAAAAGAAGTAAAAAAAGAAAATAAATAAATATATAAAGGGTTAATTTTGTCCTACCCCCAAATGTTTCAACATTTTTCGCCACGCACCCATGTGTTTCGACAATGCTCACTCCACACTCAATTCCGTTAATTTGACCGTTATGTTTAACAGAGCTATTTGAAATTTAAGTAAATGTCCGAAATACCCCTTATCTTGAATTAAAGAAAAATAAAATGAGATAAAATGTTAATTTAATAATTAATGTTTACATTAAAAATTTTTATTTAAAGGTAATTAATAATAATTCCATCAAATAAATTATCAAATAAATTTAATTTATCATCATCAAATAATATTTAAAATATAAATTTCCAAATTTACCCTTTGACCGTTAGAATAAACGGTTAAAATAACAGATTTAGGTGTGGACTGAGTATTGTTGAAACATTTAAGGATGCGGTGAAAAATGTTGAAACATTTGGGGGTAGGACAAAATTAACCCATATATAAAAAATACAAGTTTTTGCTTTTTGAAATTTTCCAATTCATTTTCTTTTTGTCGTTTTCGCAACTCTCTCGATGTTCCCTGCGTAAAGCCAGATTCTAATGCATGCACCTCTTTTTCACCTTTATTATTTATTTATTTGGCAAAAGACGAATTTTCACCATTTACCTTTCTTCACATTCCCTCACTCCATTTTTTGTTGGATTAACTCTTGGTAAGACGTCACATCTTGCGGAAGATTCCAGCAAGTGCGGCATTTCTTCTTTTCTTAATTAATTAATCAACCCTCTTTTCTTTATTGATTTCACAATGTTGCCATTTTGCCCCAGTAGCCATGGTAAAATACTTTTCTCTTCCAACAAGGGAGATTCTTTCTCACATGACATAGAGTAAAAATTCGTTTATTTTCTATAATACGATATTAGTGCCTGTTTAGTTTTATGTTTTTTAAAATATCTCAAAACATCTTTATTATCAAATTATTGACACCCATGTCAATGCCGTTATTTTTTATCTTTTATAAATTACCTTTATAATATATTAACATTAATAATATATATATATATATTAACTCCTCAATTGAGTGTTCCACAAAAATTAATATATATATTTTTTTGTTTTTATTTTTTAGAATTAAATTGATAATTTAATTTTTTTTCTTTTTATTAATGTCAAAAAAAAGGAATGCTACAATATTATAAAAGTAAGTTAAATGGAACAAAAATTAATGGCAGTGTGTCAATAATTTAAAGACATGAATATTTTGAGGTATTTTTAATAATACAGGAATTAATCAAACATTTTTACCCAACATAAAATATTATGTCGACTATTTAACAAGTCAATCACGTTCATTTATATCTACTTTTTTACAATTTCGATCCATGTAATTGGAAGGTTATCTCTGAAGTAGCTCTATTAGTAAAGCTTCTATTTAAAAAAAAAGTACTACATTAGTGAAATTTTGTAGCCAAATATAAGTACAGTAAAATCTCTTTATAGTCATATTATTGAAACTAGAGAAATTTATTCTTATAAGGAGACTATAACTCAATAGAAGTATAGTACAAAAATTATTATCTTTACTTAATTATTCCTAATGCAAGTGATATAGAGGTAAATTATGTCATGTATTAATAATCAATTGGATATTAATGTCTTCATCAATCATCCAAGTGAACAATAAGTTGGGTATGCTTTAATTGAAGAAGAAATTGTTGATATAATTAGATAAGAAGAGAAAGGGGATAATCCTAAAGATGACAGTACATAAATACACAAAAGTTTCATGCCAATAAGCTACAAACATACTTGAGAAATTATAAATATTTTAGATTCAACAAGAAGATGCCTATGCTGACCAATTAATGCATACCCGCAAGTTGAAAGATGTGGTTGCAGCTTTAAAGAACAAATCATTGTTCCAAGAAACTTTAAAAAGATATTTTGTTCCAGCTTAATTATTCAATGGAACATGACATATATTTGTGAAATATTATTATTATGTGGAGGTAAGTTTATTTAAGACGAGACCTACAAAAAAATATAACTTATTATAATGTAGAGTTTATTCCTAATTATAACTAGTCTCAAGTTGGGGCCACATTTTTTTATTACTAAATATTCTTATTTAAATGTTTTACTATAGATAACAGTAGGAAAATTTCACTCAAGTTGAGTTGGATAACAAATTAAAGTGAGAAATATTTGTAAATCGATGTTGTAATTTGACCAAAACTAGAGAGAGAGAGAGAGAGAGAATTTGTATTCTAATTGGAAATAAACAATTTTTTTTATTAAAAGGGGCTCATCAAGACGAGCTAGACATGAACAAGGCGGGGTTGACAAACCCCAAACATATCTTGCGAAATAATAGAATAAATACTCACAGACGGGTTAAAGAATAAATGTAAATCATGTGGTACTAAGTGAGCCATATTTGCCATGAAATATGCAACTGAGTTCGCTTCACGATAGATATGCGAGATATAAATCTGCCAATTCCTGTTAAAAAAATCACGAATTGCCACCACTAACGCATAGAAAACATTAGGCACGACCACCTACTGAGAGATCATCTGAGTTACACAGAGGTTGTCTACTTCCACCAAGAGATGTCTGATGCCAGCATTTCAGGCAAGGGATAATCCTTGATACATGCCCCAAAGTTCAGCCATAATCACTGAGCTTTCCCCAATATTCATACTAAAACCTGAGATCCAGTTGCCAAAAGAATCGCGAATAACCCCACTCGCTCCAGCTTCTCCTGTATTTTTACAGGAACCATCTGTGTTCAACTTACACCAAGGCCATGGAGGAGGCAACCTACCAATAAAAATCTCCTTACGTCTTGGTTGTTGGCTAAGATGAGAGTTATTAATTCTATGAATCTCACTGGCTCTAGCCATAATATCCGAATATATTGTCTTGCTATCTACCAAATTCCCAACCATAATAAAGTGATTCCGCCAAAACCATAACCTTCAAATAGCCACTCCAAAAATACAATCCCAAGGAAGATCAAAATCAATTCTCCACTTGTTTTGCATGTTGGCATCAACCCATGCACGTAAGTTAGATTAGAAGAAAGAGAGTTGATGACAGGCTGGAACAAGTCGAAGCCATAGATTCTTAATGCAACTACAATCTCTCACAGCATGAAGAATGTCCTCAGCCAAAACCCCACACCTAACACAAACATTAGAAACGGGAATATTACGCCTATTGAGCTCACTGTGGGTCTTCAATTTGCCATTCAAAATCTGCCAAATAAAGAGCTTTATAGATTGGGGCCCTTTCCAAGACCATGGCAAGTTCCATACTTTATCTTGAGCGTCCAAGTTATGATGGCATAGAGACTCATAAGCGGATCGAAAAGTGAACATCCCTCTTAGATTGAAACACCAATAAAGTCTATCAGGACCAAGATGCGGAGCAGGAGGCATGATAGAAGCAATCTGCATAAGAATAAAAAGGGGCAACAAGAGTTCAAAGTTCGACCATCTCCAGCCACCATGTTCATTAGTAAATTCACTGACAGTGGCATTGAGAGAGACCTGAGGAATCGGTTGGAGAGCTAGGCGAATCAAAGGTTCATATTTCGTCACCCAACAGTCCAGCCAGAGTTGAATTCTAGCACTATTACACACTACCCAGCGAGCTCCATAGATGGTTGCATCCCACGTTTTCCTTATAGCAGACCAGATACACGATCCTTGTTTGTCAGGGAGGAAAGACGGCAAATTGCATGGGTCCAATACATATTTGGAACAGAGAACCCTCACCCACAACGTATTCGAGTTGGAAATAATGCCCCAACTAATCTTCATCAACAAGGCATGATTCATCACCTCTAAATTTTTAAAACCCAAGCCACTACGTGATTTTGGCAAGCAAATTTTATCCCAGCCCACCATGCACATCTTGTGACTCTTCGACTTCCCATCCCAAATAAATCTACGGCAGCACTTATCAATTCTATGGCGCACCGATGAAGGAAGCATGGTCGTTCGCATTGCATAAATTGGCATAGCTTGAATCACCGATTGTGCCAAAGTAACACGACCAGCAAATGATAAATGAGCCGCATTCCAGCCACTGAGCCTCATGTCCACCTTGTCTAAAATAGATTGGTAAGTGGCTTTATTCACCCTTGAATGAAGTAACGGCACTCCAAGGTAGCTTCCTAAGTCATGAGTAATCGAAATCCCCAAGGCAACACCAATGAGCTTTGCCTCTCTTAAAGCAACATTCTTCGAAAAGAAAATTGTAGTTTTCACTTTATTAACCTTTGATTAAGAACTTCGACAGTAGTTCTCCAAAACCGCATCAATAATATAAGCTTGATCAATTGAAGCTTCTGCAAATAAGAGCAAATCGTCAGCAAAAAAAAGGTGGGTAAGGGGAGTGCCATGTTTAACCAACCGAATTGGTTTCCAACTTCCATCCACCACAGCTTGGGATATTCTGTGGCCCAAACGCTCGATGCAGAGCACAAATATATACAAAGATAGAGGGTCACCCTGTCGAATACCTCTTCCCGGATAAAACTCCTCAGTTACCTCACCATTCCACAAAATGTTCATGGTAGCTGAGGTAGCACATTCCATGATGAGTCGAGATAAGTGAATCAGGAGCCTCATCTGTTGAAGAGTTTCAAAAATAAAAGACCAGTTCAGCCGATCATACGCCTTCTCGAGATCCACCTTAATAGTCATGAGCCCTCTTTTACCAGTTTTCCTACGCATGGAGTGAACCACTTCCTGAAACATAGTGAATAGAATACAAGTTAGGTGATTTTGCGGAAATTTTTGTGCAGTCAATTTGGCTCACCACCTCATAGAATTAGGTAGCCACAAAGACAATCCACATGCTTTTAGAACTAGTAAAAATGGTTTACAGGAAACCACCAAGAATCACATGTGATTAAATATGCCCAAAAAAAAAGCCTAATTTCAAATCTCTTCAACCTAACCTTAGACCAAATTTTACGGTTACTTGTTTATATAAGATTTCTCATGCATTGATAGCGCTTCCGGATTTTAAACCACCACTAATTGGTAGCTCATATAATTTGCCAAATAAAATAACCCCAATTAGTATGTATCATTATCGTGAACTCCCAATAACTTCAACAAATAACTATTTTTGAAAAGGAGAAATTATAATTGTTGTATTATTATGACATAAATAACAAAATCTTCATTGGGAGGCCCATTACGGAAAGGAATTAAAAGATTGAGAAAAAAAAATGATGATGAAAATTTGTGCAAGTGTAGTCCATGCAGACTCGCAGAGCGCAAATGCGGTAACTCCCATCAAAACGAACCACATGACGCCATTCTCTCACCAGACCCACACGGCTCCAACCCTCACCGGCCCCCCAATTGTAATTAGCTCCCTTTTTAATCAAGCCCAAAATTGTCAAAAAATGTTTCCGCCTGAATTCCCATTTTTACCCTCTTCATTTCAATAACTTTTCACTTTTGCCATTTTATCGCAGGTACTGTCCTTCATCTCACCCACCACCCACTTCAACCGAATCATCTCTTCTCTTGTTGAACAATTAATTAAATACTTGTTTCAATATTTTTAAGTATGGAAATAAATCTTACAAGTGAAGTAATTTTATAGATGAGTAGTTTTTGCAAATCCCTTAGTACAAAATAAGACATATGCTATAACTCAAGCATGTTTTGTTTTATTGTTAAATTATTTAAAATAATAATAGTAATAATAATAAAATTACTTTTATTAATGCATTTGTTTACACCTGAAAGGATCACATAACATCCTCATAAATGGATTTTAAATGCATGAACATTATAATGTCACAAGATATTGTTGTTAGATAAAAATTTAAAATTAATAATAAGAATACTAATATTATTATTCTAAAATATCATTATCGTTAAACCATAATATAATTCTTGCCATCACTAAATTAGGTCAAAATAATGAAATCAAGAATACTAATTGTTAAGTCAACATGTAATTCATGCTATCACATGAAGGCGAGAACAATAAAAATAAGATTATTTAGGTAAAGTGAAGTTTGTAAAATTAATTATTTTTAAATGTTCAGATCACATAATAGTCAATAAATAAATTTAAAATATATGATTGTTATGATCTCAAATAATATTTTCAATTTGTATAAACGTTATAAAATCTCATGGATAATATCATTTTTAAGTATAATACATACTCTTGTGTGAATCGCACTCATTTTGTAATACTAGATATTAATAATTGAAATTTGAAGTCATCTCCTATCAATAACATGAGTTTGCTACCAAGATTATCAAGAGTACATACATGATCAGGGTATAAAAAATTAAAAAGAAAAAATTTGTGTTATCGTTCATGGCATTTAGTCGGTTTTGGTGTAGCTCTTGAACCAAAATGTAATTACCGCGCCACTCGAGGTTAAAATAGTCTAATAACATCTCTCTACAATATAAAGCCGTCTACCCTCCGCCAACCCTTGAACCTCATCAGTAGACACTAAAGAATCCAAAACTCTCTCAAGCCAACAAAAGCAAATTTTACATTTAACCCATTCTCTTCTAAAAATCTTTTCTCTTTAGTCCCTGAACAAACCAGAAGAAACGAGAAACCCTTAACCATGTGTGGAGGTGCTATCGTTGCGGACTACATCCCGCCTACTGTGCCGGGCCGGCCAAAGAAGCTGACTGCGGAGTATCTCTGGCCGTAGCTGAAGAGGTCATCGAAATTAAAAAACTTGGAAGCGTTGGATTTGAGTGATAATTATATTATACATGGTTCTTTAGAAGGTAATTTTTTTAATTAAATAATTTGCACAGTTAATTTTCATTCAATATTTATCATATTATTTAATTAAACAATTTAGATGAGAGTGACCTAATTATTATTGACAAAATTTATATATTTTTAATAAGATTAGTAAATTTGACAAACCTGCAAGTGTTGAATTTAAGCGATAATGAAAATTTGGCAGCGCTAGTTAAGCCACTCAAATTTATGTAAGCCATTTATTTAAAAATTTTACCTTGGCTTTCTAAAGAACCGTTTATATTATTGTCACTCAAATACAATGCTTCCAATCTTTTCAATTTAACTATTTTTTAAATAATTAAACTATTTACGAAAATTCAAATATTACTTGGCCATGTTACGGATAAGCTTATACTATTTTGACAAATTGGCTAATCCTGCTTTATTTATTTTGGAAAAAAATAGAGGAATAGAAGAATTAAGTCTATAAATTTTAAAAAAAGTTTATAATCTTTGGGTTGTTATATACATTTATCAATAATACTTTAAAAACACTAAAAAGTGAGGGCTGTCGAAAACTTTTTCTAAATTCGACATTAATAGGAAGTAAATTGTTGTAGACCTTGAATTGTAGTTATTCCACAATCACGAAGATCCAATGCTTTTGAATGAAAATATTACATTCAAAAGCATTGTATGTAATCCGTGCACTTGATAAACATTAATTCTTAATTTGCTTCTTATCTCAGACGTCGTGGCTTACCTAGCGTTGTCAAATTTTCATTATCGCTTAAATCCAACACTTGCAGGTTTGTCAAATTTGCTAATCTTGTTAAAAAAATATAAATTTTGTCAATAATAGCTAGGTCACTCTCATCTAAATTGTTTAATTAAATAATATGGTAAATATTGAATGAAAATTAACTATGCAAATTGTTTAATTAAAAAAATTACCTTCTAAAGAACCGTGTATAATATAATTATCACTCAAATCCAACGCTTCCAAGTTTTTTAATTTAGCTAATCCTGCACCAAGAAAGAAGAAAAATTTTATTAATCATCTTTGGAAAAAAAATTAAGATTAAGAAAAAAATTTCAAAGTTAGATTAAATAATTGTAGTAATATTTTTTTTTTTGGTAGCTTATTTTCTGTTTTTCTTTTTTAATTTTTAACAAGTTATGGAATTTGAGTAGATGCTTTGATCTAATGTGATATATTGATCTTCATTTTCCTTCGTCTTTATTTTAGGGGTAAAAATAAATTTTTATGACTTGGCGCTGATTGTCATCTAAAGTTCTGATTTTTGTTTTGTATAAAAGAAGTTTCTTGTTGGGTTGGCGTTTAAAGTCCTTGTTGGCTTTTGATCGTGGTTTGTGGATCATTTGTTCCAATCAAGCTTTTCTTTTGTCTTTGAATTGACATTTTTAATTTGTGCCGTTGGAAGTTAGTTTTGTGATGCAGATGTTCGATCGATAATTCTGATGATCATATTTTAGAGATGTTCTTTCTTGGAATTTTTTCTTCTTTGTTTAGATAGATGGGATGTCCAGACTTGCATAGATTGTTCACTAGTTTGCTTGGTCAGTCAAATCAAGCATATATTGACATGATCTATTATATTGGTTGGATCAGAGGTTTCTGTTGCTTAGCTTTGTAAAATGGAAGCTTAAATTTTTCCTCTTTTTTTTTTTTTTACTATATTTTGTTTTATGTGAAATGGTTGAAATTTTCGGTTCTGGGATCTTAAGAGTAGATAAAATTATCACTTGATCTACCTTTTTGTGTAACCATTTGGCAGTAATTTTGTCAGTTATCTCTTTGTCATTTGTTTGGGTTTTTAGTGTGTTGCAGTTATAGATCATGGGAAAATTCATTTTTCTGATCTTGTAATGGAAAACAATGGATTTCTTGTTGTACATAGAATTGCGTGACTGCACGATGTTGATGATGGTATTTAAAGTTATCCAATTTGGTTGCAAGTGTGTTCTATCATTAATGATGGGAGTTCTTTATGAAATTCGCTTCTCTTTATGATTGGGTTGTGCTTCTTGTGTATGAAATATATTTTTTTTCTTTTTTCCCCAATCATTGTATGATCTACAGCCGTGAAGGACGTTGAGGCAACGGCAGTTAAGCTCTCCCCCGGGAGCTCAAGCATGAAGGGTGGTAAAATAGTATGGTCAGATGGGAAGCACAATGCCACTAGTCCCATTGTCGTGACAATGCATGCAAGATTATGATCTTACTTTTACTCGCGGCCTTTAACTTTTGTTCAAACTATTTCAACATTTGAGTCCTTCTAAATGTTGGCAAATTTGGGTCACATATGAATCCTTCAAATAAATGACACAACAAAGCATTCCATACTTATATTCAACTGTAATTTTTGTTAATCTCTATCAATATTTCCATATTCAACATGTACATCTCATCTTGTGATAAGAGTGAAGGTGGTCCTGGTATTGGCTTGGTTGTTACTTTCATAGACAGTACACTGTGATATATACTTGATGCCTTCATTCATTTTCCTTTTTCTCTTTCAGCGTATGCATGATAATGACATAATCCTTCACAATGAATACTGCCATAAATTATTTGTTGGCATAATAATATATAATTATTTGTGGATGTCCTTATTTTTCTTGGACAAACTTTTAATAGAGTCGGTTTTTAATTCTATTAAACTGCATAACTAACAACGTATCCGTATTAAAAAAAAATATCCACATTAAAAAAATAATTTTATATATAGATCAGGATCCGGTGCTCAGCTGAGCTTGTACTGAGCATTAGATCAATGGTCAGCAATTGTTTGGAGCCCACATTAGACAATTGATGACCATTGATCCGGTGCTCAACACAAACTCAGCTGAGCACCGGATCTGTTTGCTTTATATATATATATATATATATATTAGTAAGCTCCAACTAATAATACCATCATAAAAAACAAGCAAACGTTCAAAACCACGGTAGCCTACGCTTTGTAACCATATAAAATATAGTATTTCCGTTAGGTTAACAACTTGTTCTTAATAGCTAATAATCATTTGGTGGACTAATCAAGTGATTACTTTGTAATAAAAATTTTTAACATACATGTAAAATATTATGAAATGAGTATCTTCCACTTTTGCAAAATAGATAAGCATAATCTTGTACCTTCGTTGTTGAAGCCGTAACAAAATTAGAAAGTATATTCAAAAGCAAAAATAAATTACGAGTTTCCTGGTTAGCAGTTGCACCAAAAAATAAATAAAATAAAAGAAAATCTTGAACGAGATGGGCACATGACATTATATGTGCGCCGGCGTAGGGTGAAATTTAATAAATCAAATTAAAAAATCTTGACTTCATGATCTTTCTTCAACATCAGACAATCGAGGGTGCACGAGAAAGAAATCGCATGTCTTTAATGAGCAGTCGCGTAGCCTCTGGATCACAGACGTTCAATTCGATCGGTCAAAATTAGGCAGCAATTGGTCAACACGATTTTTTGTTTTTTCGGTTGGGTTTTTATGAAAAGGTCAACACAAATTGATTTTGCTTTCGTAACAGACGTTTGTGTGAGCAACAGCTATTCCACCAACTTGTCCACTTGACGTTCAAAAAATAATGGAACCCAGGAATTATCTCCACATAACAACAAAAAAATATTCAAATTTAATTAATGTGACAAATTGTATCAATGTGAAGCGTGTACACCACGAGCTTTCCACCTTCTTCTACTCCCTAGGGATCACCATCGCTCATAGGTCATATCAAAATTTTCACCAAAACATTTGGAAAAATAAAAAATGAAAAAAGAATTTAGAATGCCCGTGTTGCCGATTGACTAATAATCAAAATCTTAATTATATGAGTAGAATGGCAAATAGCATGATGTGATTTGGAAGACGAAAATATGACGGGGATATGATATTTCATTAGAATTAATTAATTAATTAATAACAACTTGTTTGGTGGTGTGTTTAGCTGCAACAACAATATTAATAATAGTGTTAACAAATTTTTTAAAAGTAAAAGTTTGGGCAATGGATAGAAACATTGAACATTAGAATATTCTAATGGCTGTGTTTCAACTTGGAATTTTCTAACAAAAATAAAGCACAAATATAGGGGAAAACATAGCGCATTCTTCATTAAATTTCCTATAATAAAAAATGGTCATCTTTGTCAATGCATAATTTGTATATCATTAATTGAAAGGTAGCACCATTAATTGACAAGTTAATGAATTTTTTCAATGAGAAACAATTTTGGTTTTGTCTTTCAAAATCTTAAGATGATATAAAATTAATCTACTTGTTTGTATTTGAAGACCTTTTCACTTAAGTAGTCAGATACTCTTTGGTGATCTCTAATTTGATTTAAGAAAATAATCTACATGTGGCGTTTGTTTTTTTGTCTTAAATCTGAATAAATCTGAATAGGCCTGAATGTCTGAATCTGAATAATATGTTTGTTTTATCGTCTGTATCTCGAAAAATAAGTATTAAGTTGTTTGTTTTTTTCAACTTAAAAAACTGAAAATATGTAATTTTACATTTGTATCCATATTAAATTTGAATGTCAAATAAATAATATATTAAATACCACAATATTTTAATATTTATAAGTAAAATTATATTCAAGTGAATACATAATTATTTTAAAATTTTAATATATAAAATACCATAAATTTCAAATTTTATCGTATATAATGTAAGAAAGAAAAAACATGGATATTTTTAAGTGGGGTAAATATCTATGGGTGAATTTTGGGATAGACATAAAAAATAAATTATAAAACATGAATATTTTTTACATTAGTAAGTAATTGACTTAATTCAGATTTCTCTATTACATAAAAAGCTAAAAAAATTAGCTTATTTTATTAAGTCAAAATTATCTAAAAAATTTCATTAAATTATAAAAACAAACACTTCTAATTAACTTAATTAATTAAGTTAAGTCACTTTAAGTCATTAAGTTAAAAAACAAACGCAATTTATATATACAAAAATAATCCTCATCTAGATCCGGAAAAATTAATCAAAAACAAATAACACCATTGATTAATTTATACTAAAATCCAGGTAAATTTTAAATTTTAAAAAGAATCAAGATTTTTATTTTTTTTTTTAATTGGCAAAATTAAGCTGCGGGGTCGGTGGAAGCATTATTTCCTCTGATAGATATTAATACGGCCGGAAGCAACATGCAAGTGGGCGATTAAACAGAAACGTGTTTTTTAATCTTCCAAAAGAAGTAAAAAAAGAAAACAAAAGTATATATATATAAAAAGGAGTTGCCTAAGTTACAATTCATGTAACTTACAGCCAACTCTTTTTACTTGTTTTTCAATGTATTTTCTCTCTCCTCCGGGCACATGGCTGCCAACTATTGGGTGTGTATGTAAAAATACATGTTTTTGTTTCACAAAACAACTTTGTCGTAATGCACACACATCTTAAGAGTGGGGTCCATTTGTCTTTCATTTTGCTTTTTGAAATTTTCCAATTCATTTTCTTTTTGTCGTTTTCGCAACTCTCTCGATGTTCCCTGTGTACGCCAGATTCTAATGCATGCACCTCTTTTTCGCCTTTATTATTTATTTATTTGGCAAAAGACGAATTTTCACCATTTACCTTTCTTCACATTCCATCTCTCACTCCACCATTTTTTGTTGGATTAACTCTTGGTAAGACGTCACATCTTGCGGAAGATTCCAGCAAGTGCGGCATTTCTTCTTTGCTTAATTAATTAATCTGCCCTCTCTTCTTTATTGATTTCACAATGTTGCCATTTTGCCCTAGTAGCCATGGTAAAATACTTTTCTCTTCCAACAAGTGAGATTCTTTCTCACACAACATAGAGTAAAAACTCGGGTAATTTTTAAAAATCTCCCTTGAGGTTTGGGCTTGTTGCAAGTAGATGGCGAGAATTTATTTATTTGTAAAAAATCCCCTACCGTCAGTTAACTTTAACATTGACCATTAGTTGACTGTGCAAAGACAATATTACCCTTAACAACAATTTGTAGACGGAAATAACTAAAAAAAAAATTAAAATTGTTGGCGCGAAAAGCACAAACCCTATTTTTTGACAATTTTATCCTTATCAATTCCAAAGATTTACAATATCATAGGTAAAGATTATAACTATTTCATTTTCAAGTTTTTAATTTTATCTTTTTTGTAGAAACTTTAAGAAAATATCAATAATTTAAAGATGATTTTTAAAATTTTTAATTTTATCTTTCTTGTAAAAACTTTAAGAAAATATCAATAATTTAAAAAGGGTAAAATAGTCAATAATTTTAATTTATTTTAGTTATTTCCGTTTACAAATTATTGTTAAGGGTAATATTGTCTTTGCATAGTCAACTAACGGTCAATGTTAAAGTTAACTGACGGTATGGGGTTTTTTACAAATAAATAAATTCTCGCCATCTACTTGCAACAAGCCCAAACCTCAGGGGATGTTTTTAAAAATTACCCATAAAAACTCGTTTATTTTTTATAATACGATATTAGTACCTGTTTAGTTTTTATATTTTTTTAAAATATCTCAAAACATCTTTACAGTCAAACTATTAACACCTATGTCGTTATTTTTTGTCTTTTATAAATTACTTTTATAATATATTAACATTAATAAAAATATATATATATTAACTCCTCAATTGAGTGTTCCACAAAAATTAATATATATATATATATATATATATATATATATTGTTTTTATTTTTTAGAGTTAAATTGATAATTTGATTTTTTTTTCTTTTATTAATGTCAAAAAAAAGGAATGTTATTGTAAGAGAGTAATATTATAAAAGTAAGTTAAATGAAACAAAAATTAATGACAATGTGTCAATAATTTAACAACATGAATGTTTTGAGGTATTTTTAATAATACAAGAATTAATCAAACACTTTTACCCAACATAAAATATTATGTCGACTATTTAACAAGTCAATCACATTCATTTATGCGGTGTAGTTATGTTAAAAACTTAATAAATAACCAAACGATTGTGGCTCAGTTGGCGGCGCAGGCTGGGTAAGTGGGAAGAGCTCTCGGGTTCGATCCTCACTAAACACACCATTTGGGAGGGGTAAAGAGCCTTAACTGTGACTACACCGAATTAGTCGGGGCCCAATGCGGTCGCCGGAAATCGGATGGTTTAAACCAAAAAAAAAAAAAAAACTTAATAAATAATGGGGTGATTTTTTCGTGCGCGTACTACATACTTTCTCCTTCCATTACTAGAAGGAGTTGGAATTCAATAAAGAACGTATTATTGTCTTAAAAATACTTGATAATATATATTTAGACTTTTCAACAAGCCTATGATAGTTGAAGCCAATTCTTTGGTAAAGAAAAGAAAGAGTTGTCGGAGGCCGAAATTTATGTGGTGGCATTAAGAAAGAAGATTATTTATAAACAATTTACTAATTACTATATTGAATTAGTACCGAGTCCCACGAAATCCTCATTCTGAATCTGGGTCTTGAGTTCATGTTTTTTTACCAGAGCCACAGTTATAGCCAGAAGCCTATATGAAGCTAGCAGCTATCTTAATTGATAACACTTCATTAGTCTTCTTGCTTGAAGCCATCAAAACGTTCAATAGTGGGCTTTCCACTTTACACACAAACATATCACGCAATCTTCTTCCTCAATTCGATACTCCTAGAAGTTAGAAATTCATATGCAAAGAAAATAAGAGGATTAATTTTCGTAAGTCAAGAAAAATGCAACACACGTGCAATTTTAAATTTCCGCAATTTATTAAATTAAATATAGGACTTTTGAGATTGCAACCCATTTCATATCTACCTTTTTACAATTTCGATCCATGTAATTGAAAGGTTATCTTTGAAGTAGCTCTATTAGTAAAGCTTCTATTAAAAAAAAAAAAAGTACTACATTAGTGAAACTTTGTAGCCAAATATAAGTACACTAAAATCTATTTATAGTCATATTATTGAAATTTATTCTTATAAAGAGCTTATAACTCAATAGAGGTATAGTACAAAAATTATTATCTTTACTTAATTATCCTTGATGCAAGTGATATAGATGTAAATTATGTCATGTATTAATAATCAAATGGATATTAATTTCTTCATCAATCATTCAAGTGAACAATAAGTCGGGTATGCTTTAATTGAAGAAGAAATTATTAATGCAATTGGATAAGAAGAGAAATGGGATAATCCTGAGGATGACAGTACATAAATACACAAAAGTTTCATGCCAAGAAGCTACAAACAAACTTGAGAATTTATAAATATTTTGGATTCAACAAGAAGATGTCTATGCTGACCAATTTATACATAGTCGCAAGATGAAACATGTGGTTGCAGCTTTAAAAAACGAATCATTGTCACAAGCAACTTTAAAAAGATATTTTATTCCAGCTTAATTATTTAATGGACCATGTCATATATTTTTGAAATATTATTATTATGTGGAGGTAAATTTATTTAAGACGAGACCTACAAAAAAAAAATTTATTATAATATAGAATTTATTCCTAATTAAAACTGGTCTCAAGTTGGGGCCATAATTTTTTATTACTAAATATTCTTATTTAAATGTTTTACTATAGATAACAGTAGGAAAATTTCACTCAAGTTGAGTTGGATAACAAATTAAAGTGAGAAATATTTGTAAATCGATGTTGTAATTTGACCAAAACTAGAGAGAGAGAGGGAGAGAATTTGTATTCTAATTGGAAATAAACAAGTTTTTTTTGTACGGAAAGCTACGAAACATAGTGAATTGAATACAAGTTAGGTGATTTTGCGGAAATTTTTGTGCAGTCAATTTAGCTCACCACCTCATAGAATTAGGTAGCCACAAAGACAATCCACATGCTTTTAGAACTCGTAAAAATGCTTCACAGGAAACCACCAAGAATCACATGTGATTAAATATGCCCAAAAAAAAAAAAAGCCTAATTTCAAATCTCTTCAACCTAACCTTAGACCAAATTTTACGGTTACTTGTTTATATAAGATTTCTCATGCATTGATAGCGCTTCCGGATTTTAAACCACCACTAATTGGTAGCTCATATAATTTGCCAAATAAAATAACCCCAATTAGTATGTATCATTATCGTGAATTCCCAATAACTTCAACAAATAACTATTTTTGAAAAGGAGAAATTATAATTGTTGTATTATTATGACATAAATAACAAAATCTTCATTGGGAGGCCCATTACGGAAAGGAATTAAAAGATTGAGAAAAAAAAATGATGATGAAAATTTGTGCAAGTGTAGTCCATGCAGACTCGCAGAGCGCAAATGCGGTAACTCCCATCAAAACGAACCACATGACGCCATTCTCTCACCAGACCCACACGGCTCCAACCCTCACCGGCCCCCCAATTGTAATTAGCCCCCTTTTTAATCAAGCCCAAAATTGTCAAAAAATGTTTCCGCCTGAATTCCCATTTTTACCCTCTTCATTTCAATATCTTTTCACTTTTGCCATTTTATCGCAGGTACTGTCCTTCATCTCACCCACCACCCACTTCAACCGAATCATCTCTTCTCTTGTTGAACAATTAATTAAATACTTGTTTCAATATTTTTAAGTATGGAAATAAATCTTATAAGTCAAGTAATCTTATAGATGAGTAGTTTTTGCAAATCCCTTAGTACAAAATAAGACATATGCTATAACTCAAGCATGTTTTGTTTTATTGTTAAATTATTTAAAATAATAATATTAATAATAATAAAATTACTTTTATTAATGTATTTGTTTACACCTGAACGAGTCATGTAACATCCTCATAAATGGATTTTAAATGCATGAACATTATAATGTCACAAGATATTGTTGTTCGATAAAAATTTTAAATTAATAATAAGAATACTAATATTATTATTCTAAAATATCATTATCGTTAAACCATAATATAATTCTTGCCACCACTAAATTAGGTCAAAATAATGAAATCAAGAATACTATTTGTTAAGTCAACATGTAATTCATGCTATCACATGAAGGCGAGAGCAATAAAAATAAGATTATTTAGGTAAAGTGAAGTTTGTAAAATTAATTATTTTTAAATGTTCAGATCACATAATAGTCAATAAATAAATTTAAAATATATGATTGCTATGATCTCAAATAATATTTTCAATTTGTATAAACGTTATAAAATCTCATGGATAATATCATTTTTAAGTATAATACATACTCTCGTGTGAATTGCATTAATAATTGAAATTTGAAGTCATCTCCTATCAATAACATGAGTTTGCTACCAAGATTATCAAGAGTACATACATGATCAGGGTATAAAAAATTAAAAAGAAAAAATTTGTGTTATCATTCATGGCATTTAGTCGGTTTAGGTGTAGCTCTTGAACCAAAATGTAATTACCGCGCCACTCGAGGTTAAAATAGTCTAATAACATCTCTCTACAATATAAAACCGTCTACCCTCCGCCAACCCTTGAATCTCATCATTCACTAGACACTGAAGAATCCAAAACTCTCTCAAGCCAACAAAAGCAAATTTTACATTTAACCCATTCTCTCCTAAAAATCTTTTCTCTTTAGTGCCTGAACAAACCAGAAGAAACGAGAAACCTTAACCATGTGTGGAGGTGCTATCATTTCGGGCTACATCCCGCCCACCGTGCCGGGCCGGCCAAAGAAGCTGACGGCGGAGTATCTCTGGCCGGAGCTGAAGAGGTCATCCAACAAGAAGTACTCAAAGCCGATCGTCGACGATGACTTCGAGGCTGATTTCCAAGGATTCAAGGACGATGAAGAAGAGTCTGACATTGATGGTGACGTGGACGTTGATGCCGACTTGATGATGGCTGATATTAAGCCTTTCACTTTCTCAGCTGGTCGCAAGTCTCATGGTAACCAATTTTTGAATATACCCAGTTCGAGTTTTTTTTTTTAATGTTTTTGTTATTATTATACCTGATCATCCGTTTGTGTGTGTGTGTGTGCGTGTGCGTATTGTTTGTTAGTTAGGTTTTGAATGATAAAATGCGTTAGCTTGTGTGTCAGTGTGTGTAAATATGTGTTTTTGTAAGTGGGTATGTGTTTTCAGCGTGTGGTTGATGATGCTCATCGCTATGTAGCGATGCTTTGGTTTGGAAAATTATTATTTCTAACAACGGTTTTTTTTTTTTTTTTGTTAGCTTATTTTCCGTTTTTTTTTAAAAATTTTTAAGTTATGGAATTTGAGTAGATGCTTTGATCCAATGGGATATATTGATCTTCACTTTCCTTTGTCTTTATTTTAGGGGTAAAAATAAATTTTTATGACTTGGCGCTGAGTGTCATCTAAAGTTCTCATTTTTGTTTTGTATAAAAGAAGTTTCTTGTTGGGTTGGCGTTTAAAGTCCTTGTTGGCTTTTGATCGTGGTTTGTGGATCATTTGTTCCAATCAAGCTTTTCTTTTGTCTTTGAATTGACATTTTTAATTTGTGCCGTTGGAAGTTAGTTTTGTGATGCAGATGTTCGATCGATAATTCTGATGATCATATTTTAGAGATGTTCTTTCTTGGAATTTTTTCTTCTTTGTTTAGATAGATGGGATGTCCAGACTTGCATAGATTATTCACTAGTTTGCTTGGTCAGTCAAATCAAACATCTATTGACATGATCTATTATATTGGTTGGATTAGAGGTTTCTGTTGCTTGGCTTTGTAAAATGGAAGCTTAAATTTTTCCTCTTTTTTTTTTTATATTTTGTTTTATGTGAAATGGTTGAAATTTTCAGTTCTGGGATCTTAAAGAGTAGATAAAATTATCACTTGATCTACCTTTTTGTGCAACCATTTGGCAGTAATTTTGTCAGTTATCTCTTTGTCATTTGTTTGGGTTTTTAGTGTGTTGCAGTTATAGATCATGGGAAAATTCATTTTTCTGATCTTGTAATGGAAACAATGGATTTCTTGTTGTACATAGAATTGCGTGACTGCACGATGTTGATGATGGTATATAAAGTTATTCAGTTTGGTTACGAGTGTGTTCTATCATTAATGATGGGAGTTCTTTATGAAATTCGCTTCTCTTTATGATTTGGTTGTGCTTCTTGTGTATGAAATAACTTTTTTTTTTCTTTTTTCCCCAATCATTGAAGGATCTACAGCCGTGAAGCACGTTGAACAAGCTAAAAAATCCACAGAAAGAAAGAGGAAGAATCAATATAGGGGAATTAGGCAGCGTCCATGGGGAAAATGGGCTGCTGAGATCCGTGACCCCACAAAAGGGGTTCGTGTCTGGCTAGGAACTTTCAATACCGCTGAAGAAGCCGCTAGGGCTTATGATGCCGAGGCACGGAGGATCCGTGGGAAGAAAGCTAAGGTTAACTTTCCAGATGAAACTCCTGCTGCTGCTCCAAAGAGCTCAGTGAAGGCAAACTCTCAGAAATCCGTTCCCAAAGCTTGCCTAAGCCCCGTGCAGCCAAGTTTGAACCAAAACTTCAATTACTTGAACAACTCCGATCAGGATTACTACAACAATGTGAGTATTCTGGAGGAGAAACCACAAGTGAATCAGTATGGATATATGGGCTCCTTCCCTGATGATGGAGAACTAGGATTCAAACCCTTTGTGCCAACAGCTGATGATACTCCTGTGTACTTCAACTCTGACCAAGGCAGTAACTCCTTTGATTGTTCTGACTTTGGCTGGGGAGAACAGGCACCAAAGACTCCTGAAATCTCATCTGTTTTGGAAGCTACCCCTGAAGTTGATGAATCTCAGTTTGTGGATGCGGTTGCAAACCCGATGAAGAAGCTGAAATCTAACTCTGAGAATGCTGTGCCTGTTCAGGATAACAATGGAAAGTCTCTGTCTGATGAGCTTTTGGCTTTTGACAATCAGGTGAAGTTCTTGCCAATGCCGTATCCTGAAGGAAGCTGGGAGGCCTCCCTCGATGCCTTCCTCAATGGTGACAACACCCAGGATGGTGGAAACTTGATGAACCTTTGGAGCTTTGATGACTTCCCTTCTACCCTAGGGGGAGTGTATTGAGCAAACTTTCATGTGCTTGCTAGTTTTGTAAATAAGGCTATATGTTAGTGAGTTCTCACTTTCTGATTTTTTGTCAGATTTTAGCTCTCTTGGATCTGTTTTAATGTTTATTCACTCTGTTTCTTGCTTTCTCATTCTTGCAGCTTTGAGGACTGGTTGTCTATCTGTGTTGGAGATGCAGTGCTTAATTGTTGGACATGCTTAAGCCAAGCCATGTGTGGAGATTGCTCTCAGGAGCTTTCAGTAGATTCTTAGTATATAGGTGTTTAGGTTCCTTTTAACCTATGAGACTTGAAACATTTTGAACATTTTGCAATCTAGTGACTGTATGGATGATTATGTGTGATTTGTGATCAAAAACTGAACCGGATGATTGTAATCCTTGTTAATTTGCTTCTTTCATGGTCTTTGTGATTGCCTAACCACAGGCCGCCAATATGTTATTATCTATTTATTCTCTTCTGTGGATAGTCTTTGAGCTTGTCGGCTTGAAGATGGAAACCGGATGAGCATTCGACTCATTCCATATTTTTCCCTTTTGGGTGCCACAAAGTATTCGTTTTTCCTTCAAATTTTGTATTTAAAATTTGGAACTTCTTTTGGTTTTCGCTACATCTACAATGAATGGGAGTCGAAAGGGGACAATCTTTGATCATTTCTCTCTGCAGATATTCGTATTATAATTATGAAGACGTGTATGCTTTATAATATTTTAATATTTTAATATTTTACTGAGGCTGGTATCACATGAAGGCATATGCTGTCACGATAAACTATGCAGTCATGGGTAGCCGCGTCAAGATGTCCCAATAATTCATCATCAGCACACGTGAGGTGTGTCATTGGCTGTTGCCACGTGCGAGTGTGGTCAGGCCGATACGTGTAATGGGCGTCCATGCGTCCATTCTAGGTATCTTTTACGGTTCTTGGGAGATGGCAACACCTAGGAAAATGAACCTCCTTGGCCTTGCACTAACTACCGCAAGCCGGGGGCGTAAATAATACTCAATTGAGGAGAATAGGCAAAAGAACAAGCAAAAAGGTAAAGGTTTACCCGCGTTGAGGGTCCTTCAGCTGTGGGGCAGCAATTCTTTAGCTAGTAGCAGAGGCCCCTTGCTGGGGGCTTTGTGTGACAACTGACCGACCATGGTTGCATCACATGTATTTCTGGCCAAGCTTAGTGTCAAGGCCTAGGAGGGGGACCTCTAAGTCTAAGAGCTCTCGATTCTTTCTTAATACGCCAAAAAAGTATCTATCACTAAGTTTTTTTTTACTACAGCAGAATGGTATCGTGACTGCTGTAACTAGTGATTTCTTCTTTTTTCTTAGGGCCGCAGATCTGTGTTATCTGATAATTAGATTTGGAGAAAGAGGAAATTTCTAACTCTTAACAAGAGGAATATAATCCATGTGAAGAAAGAAGTCATTCCTTTCTGCAGAAAGTTGCATTGAAAGGCATCAATGCCGGGTTTAAGAAAGGAATAAAAGAGACTACGGGGCAAAGGAAAACATCAAATTATTCCTGCTTCTTTCTGAAGCAGTTCCCTTAAATCTGCCAAAAGATATCATTAACAGTTAAATTATTACGGATAAAGCTCAAACATGAAGGCCATTCATGGGTGACACAAGACATGATTCAGATAATTTATGTAGCCCAAAAACCAGCCATGCATATTCTTTCAAGAGCTGCAGTTTGTTTATTTTCATTTTGTTTCTGTTTGTTGTCTCCATAGTGATATTGGTTACATCCATTGTCATTTTCATTGTTAAGGCTCAAAAGCCCGGTTTCTCTATTGAAACTTTAAGAGTGGTTTCTTTTGATCTCAACACGCTTTCAAATTCAACCCTGTTCGTTTCATCTGTTGTCTCTTTGATCCTAAATGCTCAAAATCCTAACAAGTTTGGAATCAAAATTAGCCCTGCAAGGCTCCACGTTTACATGGATGAACTTCCTGTAGGGGTAATAAGAGTACCAGGATTCAATCAACCAGCTCATAGTAAGAACATCAATGTGGCAACGCGCGTTTTGATCCACTGCATGAACGTTAACCAAGTGATGTCTGGGGATTTATCAGAGGATGACTCGATAAAAAATGTTGTTAAAGTCAAATTAGTGGGTGATATTGGCGTGAAGCTGCAGCTATTTCATATAACCATGCCGAAAATCAAGGTTGCTTTACTCTCATTCTTATCTGCAATAGATAGATGCCTATACTTCTTTTTAACTCTTCTACATCGTTCTTAATTTGCAGGTTCTCTTGGAGTGTTACTCAAATATTGACAACAAACAACTTGTATTCATAAGTGAAATTCACACCGCAAGAGCAGCTCGAATTCATAATGTACGTAAGTTCTGTTTCATTTCCTTTTCTTAATCTCTTGTTTCCCGAAACTGCTTGCCTACCTATGAATGATCATATCATAATTCAGAATTGCTTTTACTTTGCAGACATCTCTTCCAATTAATTCCAAATCCCTCTTCAACAAATGTGACACAGCTGTCTACATATGAGCAGAGTGATAATGATTTATGGGACTCTGTCTATTCAGCAAGGACTAATAATTTAAAGAGGGGCCCAAAAAAAAGGACCTATTTTACTTTTTATTTTTTATTTTTTATTTTTTATTTTTTATTTTTTATTTTTTATTTTTTATTTTTTTATTTTTTTGGCCAAATTAACCTGCTTGCCTAAACTTGTATGACCGTTCATCAGTGCTGGCCTTTCATCACCGTATGGCAGCAGCTGTGGTTAATTTGTCACTTTCATTGGCTTGATTTAACACCAGAGAATTTGAATTTTCCTTTTTGCCGCACTTCAATCTGCTAATTCACCACCAATTGGCCTTTGGTCTAATGAGAGAAACCTTACACTTACAATGTTGAGTGCAAGGGTTCAAGGTTTCCATAAGAGCATTATGGAGGTTAGTTTCAGTTCTTCCTCAATTATCAATTAATTGAGTGGAGACAGTCTCCCCCTTACGAAATGTGAGTGGAGCAGGCACCCCTCGAATATTAATGAGGATTTAAAATATCTGGGCATATACTTCAGTGTGTCAATGTATAATGGTGGTCCCAATTATATAGTATGATTGTAAATATTAATTATAATGTCTGATGTAATGTCAGTAATATCTATGTATAACAGACTTAAAAAAAAAAAATCTGTTAATTCACCTAACTGTGTCACCACAATGCTCTCTCTTCTTCCTCCACCGTCCTCTCTACTTTTACTGCAAATAAGATAAGGAAAAGTCATAAATATGGACAATGGTACCGGCATAACCTTTCAAATCAAATATAATTCACAAAGGTTTTGCCAAAATAGCTGTCAGACTCAAGTTGAGGATCACGTTACAAATGCCTAATTAGTAATTACACAAGATAATACCGCTCTTACCAAATGCAATTTTCACCCTTAAAATCCTAACATTGAATCTTATGCAGCCCCCAAATACACAAATCATGTTATAGAACCTACTTTTATATATGTGCTAATTTGATACGGCATATATGCTGCTAATGCTAAATTAATTTGGGAACCAACCAAGCAGAATCCTCACCAACACTTGAGATTTTTCATAGCTGGGCAAAAGAATAGCTAATAAATTAACAACCTTATAGCAAAGAATTTGATAAGTAGTAGAAAAATGAAAAGACTTAAGGTGATGCACATCAATCATATTTAAATTTTATGGTCTATCTTCCCCATCTTTTTACGGGTAGGGGCGGTGGTGATTATTGGTCTGAACACCTAATTGAAGGTGACATGAAAAGAATTAGTCCTTAAAACTCTTTGTAAGACTTGCTACCAACCAAAGCATAAAGCTAGTATCTTCGTACACACACTTATTACTTCTTTGGAGACACAATTAAATCACTGTAAAATCTTAACTGTCCATTAATGAATTAATTTTTAGCCGTGTTTAATGCTTTGGCGGTAAGCATCACTAGCCGGCCTTCGCAACCAAGTACTATAAATGATGCATAACGCACGCTAAGAGCATTGCATTGGCAATCCTGTCACAGAGACGACATTATTTATTTTCCATTATATGACATGACAGGCATTTTATGTATAAGTTAGTCCCATATCAAAGGATCTTCAAGTAAATTATTTATATACCGATTAAAATATTAATATAGTTGAATATATGTGGATTAGGGATATGTAGGGAACTGAAACTAATATGCATGGGATATTTTTTTCCATTTTAATCTAAGTCGGTCTACAATTTGGTTTATTTTATAAGAAAAATTAAAACCCTTTTGAATATGTCACTAAAACGATATGATTCTTCCTACGCCTTTCTTGAGAAAATTAAGGAAAAAAAAATACAAAGTCAATCACAGACTTTAATATTATATGCAAACTTTCTATCAATCGGCTGTTAAATTCAACCATACAGTTGTATATAATTACCAAATCAAATGTATATGCCGCTATAAAAATTACTTTTTCTGCCTTGCAGCTTTCACATTTTGAATCAGCTTGCAGTTCTTCGGATTCCAGAACTTTCAGCCGAATTTTTTAAATTACTTTTCTTATCTGTGTATATACTGTTTTTTTTTCTTTTTAGCCATATATTGACAAATGAAAATGTTCCAGAAAATCCGTCTATATCTGGCAACTTCATGTGATTGGACAAATTTTTGCATGTCTCAATAATAAACTATAGTTTTGATAATTTGCCAGCACATTCCAGGGCCCTTCATCTCTTGGTCAGACTTAATTTTAACACCTTGTTTAAATATGAATAAAATACTTAGGTCCTGTAATTTTAACACCTTATTTAAATCTAAATAAAAAAAATACCTACATTCTGTTTTGGTATTGAGATTAGTTAATTGTAACTTAAAATTTTTTTGTCAATACGAATTGTTGTGACTTGAAAATTAAGTTGATTTAATCCACCACTTGTATAATGAAAATTTTTTATAATATATTTATTATTTTATTAAAATTATTTTTTGAAAGTCATATTTATTAAACACCATTAACTTTTATTTTATAATTACAATTTTTTTCTCAAATACTTTATCTTGAAAGTTACAGTATATAAATATCAAATAAGATCTTAATATTGTCATACAAAAGCTTAATTAGTTATATATGTAGTTCAGTCAAACTCAAAAAGGAAAGAGAGACAGAGTTAGCACTTAATATGGGGCCATTTGCGCATTGCACGTTGTGTTGTGTGTAATGTGAACATATTGCCTGAAGAAATTAATTGACCCAGCAGTGATGGCAAGGCCAAGCTCTCTCTGCTCCTACTTCTTCACCATCGTAACCTTTCTTGTTGTAGTTCTCATTTCAACAACTTGCGAAGCTGATCAATCCAAGCTGCCAAAGAAGAAACTTGTAGCGAGCCTGTTCATCTTTGGCGACTCAATTTTGGATGCGGGGAACAACAATTACATCAACACAACAACTCTTGACCAAGCAAACTTTTGGCCTTATGGAGAAACCTTCTTCAAGTACCCCACCGGAAGATTTTCCGATGGCCGTTTGGTATCGGACTTCATGGGTGAGGTTTTGATTTTGCAAATCTTTTTGTTATGTCTTTATTTGTTGGTTGTACAATTTTTTTTTTTTTGGTTAACCAACTATTATTTAATAATGTAATGTAATGTAATCTTTCTTTTGTGCTATATCTTGTTGTCGTTTTTTTGAAAAATATTTTCAGCTGAATATGCTAACTTGCCATTGATCCCACCTTTTCTTCAACCGGGCATTATTAATCGTGGATACTACTACAGTGGGGTGAATTTCGCATCAGCTGGAGCAGGTGCTCTTGTTGAAACTTTTCAAGGAGATGTAAGTGTGTGTGCACATATGTATAGTTCACATTTTTGAAATGAAATTACTGTTGTTATCATTTGCATACTCACATGTACTCTAGCTTTCATACTAGGCATCTTGCAAGGGAATGTATACATTACGTGCATATACAGGGTAGAACTCATGTAACCTATTTGTTTGTTAATCCTTCAAAAAAATATTGGGTGCTCCAAGTGCATACTCTCCCATCTAGCTATTAGATTATTTTGTCGTGTGTATTTATTCTTACATGATTTTTTAAGAGTCATGTATGGTAAATTAATAATCTAATAAAAGAAGCTATCTACATTGATAGGACTTAAAACTTTCTTAAAAGCTTTACATAAATTTTACAAGAGGCATGAGACCTAACTTGCAATTTTGATTTGGTTTATCAAATTTCTTTGTATTTTTTTCCGGTTTTAATTTTTTTTTAATTGAACTAGAATACATCATGAACTAATTCTTAGGTTTAGGATGAGTCCGTTCAGTTAAAATGCTCACGTCTAGATAAATTCTAGTAAATAATCGATAGAGCTTGAAATTCAATGTTTCAAGTTAAGAATTTAGGTGAAAAATTCTAATTCAGTATAAACCGATTAATATGGGATGAAATTTTTTGGGATGAAATTTTATAACTCATGAGATGTAGTGAGAAATTTTATATCACCTTAGGATGAGAAACTTAATATTTTGTGACAATGACACAAGATAATATGGTCGACAAAAATATGAGTGATCAGTTATGAAATACAAGGCAATAGCTTACATATTCCTTCAAAAGACTCAGTTTAGTTGATGATACAAACAAAAACAAACACTGAGAATGTCAAGAATCAAGGAAAGAAAATAAATCTTTAAGAGCAATGCTACACATCCCAAATTTTTTATCTAAGCATCCTGTGATCCAAACAACTAATAGAAAGAGTAGAGAAAAAGTAAAATAAAAGAGCACGACTTTTGTGGTATATGTGGCAATTTTGTTGACCCAAATTCTGTGGGCTATATGTGAGCTTAGCCGGAGACATTGTTACTTTATTTTGGTTGGACGTGCCCAATATCTGGGTCCACAACTAGTCAACTACCACAGTTCATTCTTGATTAATCGATTTGTCATTACTTCAAATGAGGCCCAAATTCTTAATGGCATTCTAATCACCCTTTACATCTAATTTATCAAAAGTTAAACATCAAGTGATTTTTTGTTTTTTTAACTTTTTAACCAGGTGATTAGTCTCAAAACTCAACTTAGCTACTATAAGAAAGTAGAGAGTTGGTTGAGAGAAAAATTAGGCAATGATGAAGGCAGGATGAGAATTTCAAGAGGTGTCTATTTGTTTAGCATTGGAAGCAATGATTACTATGCTAAAATTCTCCTGACCAAGGGCTTCACTATACTAAACTCTTTCTCAGAGAGCAATCATGTTGGGATGGTGATTGGCAACCTAACAACAGTCATCAAAGTAAGTAATTTTGCTTTCGAATATATATTTTTAAAAAGACTAGATCTTTTGACAATGTAATCGAGTATGAAATCTGACTAATGTTTAAACTTATGCGTGTTATTATTGATTTTCTCAGGAAATTTATAAGACGGGTGGCAGGAAATTTGCATTCATGAATGTCCCTGACCTGGGTTGTCTTCCAGTAATGAGAATAATGAATACAGAAAAAAATGGTAGCTGCTTAGAAAAAGCTACATCGCTAGCAAAATTGCATAACGAAGCTCTTTCTAAGCAACTCTTTGATTTACAAAAACAGTTAAAAGGATTCAAGTATTCACTCTTTGACTTGAATAGCAGTCTAAGAAAAAGAATCAATCACCCCTTCAAATATGGTATGTCATTACACTTTCATTTGTTTATTTTATGTTATTTTATTTCTAATTTGTTTCTTGTAGTAGTAGCATGATTAAAATATAGCCAATATTTAATGTGAAGCCCTGCTTTTATTTATTTTACTCAAAAAAACCTCAAGTGTTTTGTTACTAACCTCCCAAGTTTTCGTTTTTTTAACTTGCAACTTATAATATATTATCTACAGTACATGAAAATTTGAGTGGTCAACAACATGTATAAAATTGTAAGTATAATATAAAATTTGGGGTTTTAGTCTTATAGATTGAGAGTTGGAGATGTTGTACCAAAAGTCATTTATTGTAGAAATGCCCTTCTTTTTATTTGAATGGAAAATTGGAAACTATGATAATGAAGGATTCAAGGAAGGAAAGGCGGCATGCTGTGGGACTGGACAATTTAGAGGGGTGCTTAGCTGCGGTGGGAAGAGGCCAGTGAAAGAATTTGAGCTATGTGAGAATCCAAATGAATACGTGTATTGGGACTCAATTCATCTAACTGAAATGGCTAACAAGCAATTGGCAAGGGAAATGTGGAATGGAGCAAGGAATTCTCACGTCATTGGGCCTTATAATCTCAAGAAACTATTCCAAATTCGTTATGTATAGAGACTATTTCACTTATATATAGGAAATCAAGTTGAATTTTACTCTGTTCTATTACATGCTTCTATTCTTTGGAAGACAGAATCAAATTCAATTGAAGCTGTTTTTTGAACTGTATTCATTAGCATCAGTAATTCTTATTTGTCAGGGCTCAATGTATCCAGTTGCTGTACACGTGCAAATTTTTCCATTTTCATGAGAGTACTTGGCCTGGCCGCCTTAGAAATTTTCTTGCAGTCTATAATTTTCCTGAAAAGAATGCACCAAGTCTTCTGTTTTAAGTCAAGCAGCCATCTGTTTGGAATTTGATTGACTACTTTAGAAATTCTTTCTTGTTAAACAGCAGTGCAAATTAAGTAGATGAGAAAGCAAGCATTAAACGAAAAAATTAATACCAGCAATATGACAAGATTAAGGCTCCTTGTGATCTGTTTCTTGGAAATTATATTCTCATGCCTTCTCATTACCGGCCACACTCGCTCGTCGCCGCCATTGCTGGAAAAACACGTGGCATTATTCATCTTCAGTGACTCACTATTTGATGCCGGAAATAATAACTACATTAATACCACTACCAATTTTCAGGCAAATTTCTTGCCTTATGGTGAAACCTTTTTCAAATATCCGACTGGCAGATTTTCTGATGGACGAATAATTCCAGATTTTATAGGTATGCAATATATATATATATATATACACACTCAAATCATTGGGACTGATCAGTAACTATTTTCTTTCAACTCTACTAATTCCAGCTGAGTTTTCAGGGTTACCATTGATTCCAACATTTTTGCCATCCACAAACCAAGAATTACACATGGGGTGAACTTTGCATCAAGCGGAGCCGATGCTCTGACTGAAACCCATCAAGGACTGGTTAGTGATCTTGTTGGTTAAGCATTGTTCAAAAAATTAGTGGAATTTATTTATCAACTTTTCTTAATTTTCTTTCCTCCCCATTTTCATTGTAGGTGATAGACCTTCAAACCCAGCTAAGTAATTTCAAGATAGTGGAGGAGCAACTAAAGAAGAAACCAGGTGATGCAGCAGCGAAAACACTGGCATCAAATGCTTTTTATTTAATTGATGGTGGAGGCAACGATTACTTTGTCGCTTTAACCACAAACTCAAGCGTGCTCCAGTCATTATACTCCAAGAAACAATATGTGGATATGGTCATAGGCAATCTAACGACTATAATCAAGGTAAGAAACCAAGCATGTTTCTATATATCTCCGAGTCATGTTGAGGTGTGAATGTGGAGTTTACAACACTGTAAACGATATTTATGGGGTTGTAAACAATGTTTTCAATGCTCTGAACTACTAAAAAGGATTTTTAAAGGAAAAATATGTATAATGATATGAGAAATATTGTGGGAAAATTTACATATCTAGTCATTTTCATAAAATCATTGTCAACACTGACCATGTTACAAAGTTTCTTACCATATTAGTCATATATACCTATTTTGGACTAAATGATCCTTAAAGCAATCAACACGGGCGGTAGCTCAATCGCTCACAACCAGCCAACGTGGCCATCGCCTGCAACCAATGCGAGTGATGGAACCAACACGATAGCAGCCATTGCCGCCACCAGCTAGTCAACACAGGCGATGACTACCATTGCCCGCAAGCAACACAAGTAGTGACTCCCATCGCCTGCAACAAATTTAGCTTTTTTAAAGGATAATCTAGTCCAAATTGAGTATAAGTTGTTAGTATGGTAATAAATTTTGTAACAGGGTTAGTTCTAAATAATAATTTTATAAAGGATTAAGGAAAGATATCGTGTAATGATGTGAGAAATATTGTATTAAAAGTGCAAATAAATTATTCATAAAAGGACCTTTGAGAGGAGAGAAATCAAGTGGTTGGGAAAGAACGAACAAAGACAATAAATAATATGGAAAAAAAAATTAAATTTCTGGCCATTACTATTATAAATGTTGAACAGACTATTAGATTTTCTATGGTAAAAAATAAATTAATAAACAAGGCTAAAATTAACTTTAAACTGCTAACTAAACCGCAGTTAAGTTAGTCATGAATTTAAATAAAACAAATTTTAAATTTAGATTTTAGAAGGACTTAAGTGATGTATTTTAAAAATTCTAATTTATGAGTTTCTTTCTACAAACAACAAGGACTCAAATAAAAATTGCTCCTTTGTTGGGGTGGGGTATTTGCACCCCACATCCAAAAAATAATAATTCAAAAAAGTTCACAGTATTTTTTGAAAAATATAAATTAACAATTTTTTTAATAATTAAATCATTATTTTATTTTTTTTCTTCTATTTTGGCTTATGACTTTTGACAATCTTTGAATTTTAAAATAGTTTTATTTGACTATTTTAGACCTAAAACGTAAATTGCCTCAAGAATCACGTGCTATTAAAGTATCCAGTAGTTTAGGTACTTAGAGGGTGTTTGTTTTTTAATTTAATGACTTAAAATGACTTGACTTAATTAATTAAGTTAAATAGAGGTGCTTATTTTATAACTTAATGGGTTTTTTTTTATAATTTTGACTTAATAAAATAAGCCAATTTTTTCAACATTTTACTGAATAGAAAATCTAAATAGGCCAACTAATTTCTAATGTAAAAAATATTCCTACTTTATAAATTACTTTTCATGTCTATTTCAAAACTGGCCCATAAACATTTACCTACTAATAATCTCATTTTATATTATGTACTATTATTGAGAATTTGTTATAAAATTTGCAAGATATGGTATTTTATATATTATAATTCCAAAATTATTATGTATTCTTATATATGTTAAAATATTATGGTATTCATGTTCTTTGGGATATATGTATTATTTATTTGACATTCAAGTTTAATAACGATACAAATGTAATAATATGTGTTTTTAGTTTTTTTTTAAGTTGAAAAAAAAACATTTTAATACTTATTTTCATAGATTCGGACAAAAAATAAATATATTATTCGTATTAAAACATCCACGTCTATTCAGAATTCAGATTAATTTAGGACTATTTAGATTTCAGATAATAAAAAAAGCGACCTTAGTTTTATCGCTATAATCGAACATTTTAAATGAAATCCATATAATTTACAATAGTCATATTTGTAAATGATGTAAATTTGACAACCCGATAAATATCATAGATATCTTGTAAAGAATATATTTTATTAATAGTAGGGATATATACCTACTTCCACTATTATTTTTGAAGAGATAATGATATATATCTACTCCTTACCTGAAGAATTTATTATTTGGAGTCCCTTGTGAAAGACTTTGACTTGGTGCAAGTACTCCATTCTTTTCCTGACAACAATGCATCAAGGAGTCAAGTCTCGACAACATAACACAGACGGAATGCAGATTGTAACTTGTAAGGCCAAAATCTCATACAATGTCCCAAGTCGACCCACTAGCTATTTTTGTCCACTCAAAAGTTCGACTCTGACTTCTTCTTCTTAAATAACAGCGAAAATCGAGTAGAGGAGAAAGCAAGCACTAACTGAAAGAGAAACAAAAAGTTAAAAAAAAAAAAAAAATACCAGCAACATGACAAGATTAAGGTTCCTTATGTTCGGTTTCTTGGTTATTATCTGCTCATGCCTTCTCGTGGCCGGCTCGTTGTCGTTGCCGGAAAAACACGTGGCATTATTCATCTTTGGTGACTCACTATTTGATGCGGGAAATAATAACTACATAAATACCACTACCGATTATCAGGCAAATTTCTTGCCGTATGGTCAAAACTTCTTCAAATATCCTACTGGCAGATTTTCTAATGGACGAATAATTCCAGATTTTATAGGTATGTAGTGAAACAAAATGTTACATTTATTATCTTATTTTATTTTATTATATCATGAATTTGAATAATAGCATCTGCGCCAACATTTTTAACTCTGCTAATTTCAGCTGAGTATGCAAAGTTACCATTGATTCCAACATTTTTACCATCCATCAACCAAGAATTTACATCCGGGGTGAACTTTGCATCAGGCGGAGCCGGTGCTTTGACCGAAACTCATCAAGGATTGGTATGTGATCTTGTTGATTAAGCTTCAAAAAATTAGTAGAATTTAGTTATCGTCTTTTCTTAATTTTTTTTCTCTCAATTAAATTGTAGGCGATAAGTCTTAAAACACAGGTAAGTAATTTCAAGATTGTGGAGGCGCAACTGAAGCAGAAACTAGGTGATGCAGCAGCCAAAACTTTGGTATCAAATGCTGTTTATTTACTCGACGGGGGAGCGAATGATTACATTGTCGCTTTAACCACAAACTCAAGTGTTCTTCGATCCATCTACTCTAAGAAACAATATGTGGATATGGTCATAGGCAACCTAACGACTATAGTCAAAGTAAGAAAATTAAGTATATCATGTATCATCGGGTTTGAGCATCTGTAACCTATAAAGTGAGAATATGAACTATGAACATTTTCCATGACCCTGTATAGGAAATTTAACACAATTCAAATTCAGACCTCACTCATACACACACACACATATATATATATAGAGAGAGAGAGAGTACTGATTGAGAATCCTGAATTTTATTAAAATCTGAAAAAGCCATTAAGTCATATAGTTTAATAATGTTTGTTTATAAAATTATTCTTTAATTAAGTTATTGTGATAAAGTCAGGACTATGACAAATAAAGACACACACACACATATAGTGTATTCTATCATGTAGTGTATAAATTAATCAAAACTTTTTTTCTTTTTTATTTTAATAATTTGTTTTAATCTGTCAGGAAATATATAAGAAAGGAGGAAGGAAATTTGGGATTCTAAATTTGGGGCCTATGGGTTGTGTTCCAGCAATGAAAGAACTTGTGCCAAGTTTTTCAGGTTCCTGCCTAGAGGATGGTGTAGAGCTGCCTAAATTACATAATAAAGCGCTCTCTAAAGCTCTCGTGCAGCTGGAAAGCCAACTGAAAGGAATTGTTTATGCAAATCACGATTCCTACAATTCTATATTGAACAGAATCAACAATCCTTCAAAATATGGTATCTCATGTGATCTTCGATCTTGTTAGGACTCGTTGTTAATTTGTGAGCTTGTTTAATTTTATTTAGAATTTGCAAGTAATTCATTTCTGATAATGTGATGGTAGGATTTAAGGAGGCCACGGCATGTTGTGGCACTGGTCCGTTTAGAGGATTATCGAGTTGTGGAGGGAAGAGAGGAATAAAAGAGTACGAAATTTGTGACGATCCTGACGAATATGTGTTCTTTGACTCCCTACATCTATCTGAAAAAGCCAACAAACAAATTGCAAAATTAATTTGGAGCGGGACCCCAGATGTCACAAGGCCTTACAATCTGAAGACACTATTTGAGCTTACGTATAGCTGAATAAAGAATTTAAATAGATGGTGGTAAGAATTGTGATGTCAAATCTCACATGAATAAATAAGTGGTTTTGGTTTCATGAATAAATTCATTTGCAGCATCGAATTTTGTACGAGCTAATTTTAATTTGTCTAATAAAAGAAGGGTGTTACAAGGAGTTTGGAGGGCTCTTTTAGAATGGATAAAGAAGTTATCCATTACCGGACTCCCAGAGCATAGGTAGCGAAAACTAGAGGTTTAATGATTCACCCGAATAATTATTCTTTATGAACCCAGCAGTTAATTCAATTCAACAGCAATTTTTGACCTCCCAAAGAAAAACTAACAAAACAGATTTCAGTCCACTCCATAAAATATCTTTTATGTGCCCGACCTATCAGTTTACACTCTGTGTGCGAAAATAGAAATCTTAGCAGCCAAGTCCGGCCCGGACAAGATGAGGCTGAGCTTTTGAGGGCCTTGCTTGCCAAAAAAGGGCACGGCCTGGCTTGGCCAAACGCACAACCCAGTTCATGCCGGCCCAGCCCATTTGCCAACTCTCGACCGAGTTCCTTGTTCTTTGCAGATTTATGTAATGCAGCCCATTTGCCATGTGGAAGCGCAGGCCATTATTGGCTTCAATGTGATATACAAAATTATGCCAACTTTAAAAAAAAAAAAAATGAAGATCCTTTTCTTGTCCACAACTTTCTATCTGGTGACAAGGTTCCACCTGGTGGTGTGATGTGAGAAATTTTCTCTCATCAACAGCCCCTTGACATGATAACATCAATCAGAATCGTTCATCTAAAAGATAAAATCTTTTGATTGATATGTATTTAGCATTGATAAAAACTCCGCTGATCAAAAACAGGCTTCTTTAATTATTGCGCGAGCTCTTTTTTTTTTTAAAAAAAAAAAACCGATTACATGTTACTGTTATTTCAGTAGGTTAATATATTAATATTTATAATTAAATATATATGACTGAAACTTATATTTAAATTTACAAAGTACATACTTAAATAAATAATTTTCGCAAACAAAAAATATATTCGTTCTACTTACATTTCGCAACAAAAAAACATCTATAAATTAATTTTACATAATAATAATTATTATTAATTTTAAAAAAATTAGATTCATAAAAACTCGAACAACCACCCTCATAATTATATTAACTT
This sequence comes from Citrus sinensis, assembly GCF_022201045.2. NCBI lineage: Eukaryota > Viridiplantae > Streptophyta > Magnoliopsida > Sapindales > Rutaceae > Citrus > Citrus sinensis. The sequence goes on along the minus strand of NC_068562.1, from coordinate 8,048,968 downwards.
TTGAGTGTATTAAAGCGAAGTGGCATTTGGCGAGCTCTTAATATTCTCGTCGATATAAAAACACATACGACCCTCAGTTGCTTCCATTGCTTTAGTAAGCTGGCAACTGTCGATTCGATGCAGCATAATTCAAAGCGACAGAAGAAACCGCCAGCAGCCAGCAGGCTTCAAACAATGTGCTGGCAAGCGTCATATCAATTATACATAACACGAATGGCCCACCTCCAGAGTATTTCTGGGATATTCCCAGACTTTCTTTTTTACTTAAAAAAGTGTGCTACTCATTCACTCAATTCGACCGGAATATGAAAACATCAAGTGAAATATGTATTTTTCCAAAGCAAAATTGAAGTTGTTTATCTTGTTCTTTGTTACTTATTCAAGTAACCTTCTCATCATCTCAATCAACTGCCAAGATGATCATATATTATCGTTGTCCAGAAGACAAGTTGCTTTATTCATCTTTGGAGATTCAGTCTTTGATGCTGGAATTAACAATTATATCAACACCACTACCGACTATCAGGCAAATTTCTGGCCGTATGGTGAATCCTTCTTCGATTATCCAACTGGGAGATTTTCTGATGGCCGTCTGATTCCTGATTTTATTGGTATATATGCATGCATATGAGATGATATATCTACAGTGGTAGTTAATCAAGCTATATGCTCTCTAATAACACTCTTCTCACTCTTTTTACAGCTGAGTATGCAGAGTTACCGTTTATTCCAACATTTTTACCATACCACAACCATGATCAGTTTACTTACGGTGTGAACTTTGCATCTGGGGGAGCTGGTGCTTTAGTCGAAACTCATCAAGGATTTGTATGCCACCTCTCTTCTTTCTCTTGCTAATTATATGTTCGGGGCTTGTTTCAATTTTCATGCTGACTGGTGGATTCGTAGTTATTAGATGATAAAATGTGCATTCTCGTCTGTTAGTAGATAATAATATATTATTATCGGTAGAATGAACACACACTTGACAGAAGATTGAAAAATTCTAAAAAGGTAAGCACTAAGCACAAAACAGTAGCCCTGGATCTAAATTCTTTTGATAACTACTTATTTGATGAATGCTAGTGTAGTGGGTCCAGAAAAACAACCCAAAGCATCTATGTCTGGTAAAATAATTTAACAACAGTGAACATTTGACACATATCTTATTTCAAAAAGAAAAAAAGGAAAAACGAAATAGACTCTTGCTGTAGCTGCACTGTTTGTAAGTTGTAACTCCTCTGTTTTTGTTCAGAATTCTTAGTAAATACCCTCTTTTACTCGTACACAAATTTATAATTGCTGTATAATTGCAGGTCATAGACCTTGAGACTCAGCTGAGTTATTTCAAGATTGTGGAGAAGCTGTTGAAGCAGAAACTAGGAGACGAAGAAGCCGAAACATTGTTATCGGAAGCTGTTTACTTATTTGGCGTTGGAGGAAATGACTACTTTAACCTCTTCACCTCAAACTCAAGTGATCTTCACTTCTCAAAGAAAGAATTTGTGGGGATGGTGATTGGCAACCTGACAAATACAATCAAAGTAATAGCATCTCATGTGATATTAGTTATTATAGCTATTTCTAATTATTTTTATTGATTTTTTTTCCCTTCGTTGTCAGGAAATATTTATGAGAGGAGGAAGGAAATTTGCGTTTGCAAATTTGTGTCCTTTGGGTTGTTTACCTGCCATGAAAGTGCTTTTCCCCGGAAGCACTAGTCCCTGTGTGGAGGATGCTCAAGAGTTTGTACAATTACACAACAAAGCACTTTCTGAACTCCTTCAGGAGCTTGAAGGCGAATTAAAAGGATTCAAATATGCTTATCACGATTTCTTCACTTCTATATCTCAGAGGTTCAACAATCCTTCAAAATATGGTATGCCCTGTAGTCTTAAAAGCTTTGAAGTTATTACCCAGTTTTTGTTATGTACTTTTCAAAATTACCCAAAACATCAATGTCGGTTCTTTTATAGCGATTAAATCCAAATTTTTAAGGAAAATAATAATATTTTTGAATAAATCCAAACAAACGTGACCAACTGCGTAATTAGCTCGAATCTTAATATTAGCAGCATTTATCGATGATTTAGTATCGAAAAAGTACAGAACACTTTTCTATTGAGAGATTAACACAATTTTATAATTTTGTTGGTGAAGGTTTTAAGGAAGTCACTGCTTGCTGTGGCAGCGGTCCATATGGAGGACTGTCAAGCTGTGGGGGTAAGAGAGCAATAAAAGAATATGAATTATGTGACAATCCAAACGAATATTTGTTCTTTGACTCATCTCATTCCTCTGAAAAGGCCTACAAGCAAATTGCAGAATTAATGTGGAATGGAACTCCAGATGTCACAGGGCCATACAATTTGAAGATGCTATTTGAGCACAGCACCTGTATATAGCTAGTGCATATCCGTAATGGATTTTGTTTGTGTGATTGCCAAGAGATTAAGATGTGGATATGTTCAATCTCCTTCATTGATCAAATTTATATTAGTAAACAAGCATCTTGCTAGATTTAATATTGATTCTTTGTCAAACAAGTTATCTTTTGTGAAGTTAATTTTAGAGATCTAATATACGAATTTTTCTGAGAAAAACTGCATTTAATTACTTCTTCTTCAAGCAAAGAGCCCCCAAAAATGACAGTGAAAATTAAGAAGAGGAGAGGAGCATTAACTGACGCTATGTGGTTGTCACATAATATACCAACAAGACAACATTAGGGTCCATCTGTTTCTTGGTTCTTTTCTCAAGCTTTCTTATTACCGGCCACTGTCACCGGTCGTTGTTGCCGGGAAAACATGTAGAATTATTGTTCTTTGGTGATTCTTTTTTTTTTTTTTAATGCTGGAAACAATAACTATATAAATACCACTACCAACAATCAGGCAAATTTCTTGCCGTATGGTGAAACCTTCTTCAGATATCCTACTGATCAGAATTTTTTTTTTTTTTAATTCCAGCTGAGTTTGCAAAGCTTCCATTGATTCCAACATTTTTACCATCCACAAACCATGAATTTACATAGGGGGTGAACCTATTTGCATCAGGCGGAGCCGGTGCTCTGGCTGAAACTTATCTAGGATTGGTATGTGATTTTGCAGATTAATTAGCTTCAAATTTTGGTGGAATTTATTTGTCATTTCTTCGCAATGAATTTGCTTTCCCTTCTCTAAATGACTAAATTGTAGGAGATAGGCCTTAAAATACAGCCAAGTCATTTCAAGATAGTGGGGGAGCAATTGAAGCAGAACCTAGGTGATGCAGCAGCCAAAACACGGTAGCCAATGCTGTTTATTTATTTAACATCGGAACCAATGATGATTTTACCACTTCAACCACAAACTCAAGTGTGCTTTTGTCAGACTACCCCATGACAATATGTGGAAACGGTGATAGGCTACCTAACGACTGCGATCAAAGTAAAACTAAGTAACATATGCGTGCAGTGTATATGTTCTCTAATATTTACCACTCAAATAATTTTTTTCTTTTCTGGGGTAAGTTGGTTAAAGTTAATCAATAATTTGTTTTAATCTATCAGGAAATATACATTAAAGGAGGAAGGAAATTTGGGTTGGTAAATTTGGGGCCTTTGGGTTGTTTCCCAGCCCTGACAGCACTTGCGCGAGGTTTTTCAAGTTCCTGCCTAGAAGATGGTTTAGAGCTAGCGCTTGTGCCAGCTTAGAGTCGTACTCATTTTGATTATTAGTATTTGAGTTAGTTAGTGTCTTTTTGGGTTGTTTATCTAATAATTATAAGTGTTTATTTAATCTCGTAAGTTTTTATTAAAATTTTTGTTGTTATTTAGTTATTTTTTTAGTAGAGATTTTGAAAATTAAATAAAGTATTTTGCCTCTACTAGTAAAAGTTTAAATTTTTTTATTTTTGGAAGTAGAGGTTAATTTTTTTTAATTTTAAAATATTTAAAATATTATTTACTTATTTAGCAATCTTGTTTTATTCTTTTCATAATATAACTTTAAAAAACTTACTTTTTAAAGTAATTTTATAATTTTTAATAAAATTTCTTATTAACAATCAAACAACTAATTTTTTTTGAATGAATGTTCTACTTGAAAAGCTACACAAAACAGAGCCGTACTCAATTTATTTAATTGTTTTAGACAATACCCAAAACATCCTTGTTGTATATCTGTTTCTATTAAAATTTAGTTAACTATTCTCTACTTTTGCTGTTGCATGGCATATTTGTTTTGAATTTTAAGTTAAGTCAAATATAGTAGTTATTTCACTGTAGAGAAGTTATATCCAATAATTATGTTAGTAAATATAGGGATTTTCCAATCACTTATCTCTCTCATCCAAAAATTAAAAGTATTTCCACTGCAAATGTAACAAAAGGAGCATGGCCTGCCTAGATCATTGCTTTTAAAGAATTTTTTTAGTGTCCAATTGGAACTTTTGTGAGGCTTTTTTTTTTTTTGTATTTTGTATGAACCATGCGGTGAGTCTAACTATGGGAGACACTTTTAAGTTCGTACCACAACCTAGATTAATCCCCACTCGCACCGAGTCGGCCCGTAAGAGGTAAAGTGCTGGTCAAAGTAGTGACTCCATACAAGAGCGGGATTTGAACTCCTGACCTCTCTTAAGGAGTGAAGGTGCCGAACCACTCACACTAACCAACTTTTGTTTCCTTTTTCTTTTTTAATAAAAAGGTAGCTTTCTAATTTCTTCTCCCCTATCATTAATAGAAAAAAGACTTCTGAGCTTGTAAGTAAATTTTTAGACTATACATATGATATATTGTTGATGCGAGATTCCGGTTCTCCTCGTTCTACGACCAGGATCCCTGCTCGATCAACTCTACCACGACCAGGAGGTCTCCTAGTAATGCTTCTTCTCCGGATGTCCCTGCACACACAGACAAGTCAGAGTACGCCGGTTGTTCTCCCGGCGCAAACCCTCCGACGCTCAAGTCAGATATGAAGGTTCGGGGAACGCTTGCCACAGGTCTTATGGCTTTTTTGTGGTTTTCCCTTTTATCTTAAAAATGCTAACCCTTTTACCTTCGTTGGCTACCTTTTTATAGGCTTCCTTTGAATCTCAGTCTTCCGCTCTTTTCGAGACGGTATGGGACTCCAACTGCTGCGTTATGGGCAAAACATGGGATCTAGCGTGTTACGCCACGGTTCAGGGGAAAGCGTGGCTGCCACGGCTCTGTGAGACCTTGCGTGTTACGCCACGGTTCTGGGGAAAGTGTGGCTGTCATGGCTCCGTGAGATCTTGCGTGTTACGTCGCGGTTCTGGGGAAAGCGTGGCTGTTGTGCCTAGGTTCTCGTGCTGGAGAGCGCGTCTTGCCAACTGCCGTCGACCGGGTCTCCTCGCCTCTTGGTCTCTAGCCGGAATGGCCTCATGCCTTTTATAGGAATTGGCCTCGCGGACGACAACATCGTGGACGGGCAGGATGTTTCTGCTCCTGTTCTTCCACGCGCCAGGCTTTAACGGAAAACACCGGTGCGCAGAACTCCGCCATCAGATGTCTGCTCGTCATTCCTGGTCCCTTCGACGCATTTGTCCCAAACAGTATCCCTCCTAAACACCGGTCCCCCAGTTTCTGGTGTTGGGTAATGTAGTGGACCAGCAGTAGAAACTCGATAGTACTCGCTCGCGTGGGTTTGGAAAAGGCTGCCAGGAGTCATGTCGCATTTAATTGCGGACGAGGTGACGTGGCAGAAATCCCCCCCTCCATTTGAATTTCAAACCGACGGTTACGGGATTCTCGGAATATGCGTCATTAAATGCTGGCAGCCCAAGAGTTTGCTTCTCAGTAAGGAAACCCAAAATCTTCAAACACGAACTCGTCATTTTCTCCATTCTTGTCTCTCCGGCGAATGAACCTCGGCGCCAAAGCTGTCATCCCTGTCTCTCTCTGACCGAGTCCCTGCTTCAGGTATTTTTTCTATTTTTTTTTTTTTTTTTTTTTTTTGGTATCGGTTAGTTGTAGGTAATCTCCTTTCTCTCTGCTTTGCTTGAGGTTGTAGTTGGCGGTGGTGTTTTGGTTAGAACTTAGGATATGTCGAAGGGTAAGGAGAAGGTCGTTGAGGTTGGTGACGACGAACTAGGTTTTTTGCCTAGTCTGCCCGCTGATTTTGCTTTTGATCCCGGGATCCCCTTAGAGCCCATTAGGTCTAGTGTTGGTACTAGCGCTAGGAGGATGTCTCCCCAAACAACCTCCTCGAGCGACAGTAGCGATGAAGAAGGGTCTTCTGGATCGGAGAACACTTTGAGTGAGGGTCAAGGGGATGATTCTAGTGAGGCGTCCCCATCAGGAGCATCACGACCAGAAGAACGGGGTACAGTAGGGGGTAGAGCCTTGTCGCGTGATTATGCCATTGACTACATGTCGTGTACGACCACGTTTGACGAGCTCAATGACCTCCGACTTAGGTATAGTATTCCTGGTGAGATACCTCTTAGGATCCCAGGAAAAAAGGATACACCTAGCCGGCCTCCCAGGGGATACGTTACCCTGTATCTGGAGAGCTTTAAGTATGGGCTGAGGTGTCCTTTGCAGCCTTACTTTGCCCGGATACTTAACGGGCTAAATCTGGCTCCTGGTCAGCTGAACCCCAACGGGTGGAGAGTGCTCTCTGGTCTGTTCATATTGTGGGACAGATGTTGCCAAAGCGAGCCCACGGTTGATGAGGTGAAGCATCTGTACCAGCTGAAGAGCAGCCCTAAAGATGCCGGCTGGTACTACTTCCAATCTGGTACCAAGAGCAGGAAACCCATAACTGATCTTCCAACTGGTGGTGGTGGGACTTGGAAGAGGAAATTCTTTTTTGCTGGGGGTCCCTGGGGTCAAGTTGCACAAATAGACGGGAAGGATTGTCGCGTCCCACCCCGTTTCACGGTCCCAGGTTGCCTGCTCGCTTTAGATGTCTTGTATCCATAATTGTTCCTGCTGTATTGGTTTGTCTCTAACCAAGTGTCTGTTTGTGCTGTAGTTTCCTGGGGTGTTCACTTCCCGCTCCGACCTGGTCTGCTTAAACGGGTCGAGGCTGTATTGGCCAATTCCTGCTCGAGCCGAGAACTGCTATCTACATACAACTTCCTCGAGTCTCGGTTGATACTTCCTGGCCATAAGATGGAGGACGCAGTGATTGGAGCTCTGACCAGGAAACGCTCTCGGCCTCCAACAACCGATAGGGACCAGGACAAAGATGCTCCCGCTGCGAAGCGAAAGAACATCGTGCAGCAGGTTCCTCCCTTGCAGGCTCTCCCTCTTGCCTCTGCTAGAGTCGGGGAATCCAGTAGAGCGGCCACTGATCCTGCTTCCTCTTCTCCACCTGTTGTGCCTCGGTCCCGCTTACCCGACAGCCGACCAGAACACTTGGTTCCCTATCTCAATGAGTTGTCTAAACTCGTGAGCAAGAAGGACCTGGAGGGCTTTGACGGTTGTACCCTGGGCGAGCTGGTGGGAGCCATGCAGTACAGTGCTTTCCATCTCAGCTGCATGGCCACCTACTATAAGGCCAAGGTTGGCCGTTACGACAGGAAGATGAAGGAGGACATTCAATCGGCGACGACCAGAGCTGACGTAGCCGAGAAAAAGGCGGGGGAGCTAAACGTTGAGAACCTCAAGCTGATAGAGCAAGAGTCCCTTGCTCAAGCAAAAGCCATTACACTCGAGGAGGAGCTGACCAAGGTTAAGGAGGACCTCCAAGGGCAGAGGGCTATGTATGAGGCTCAGCTCGAATCTCTCCGCGATTCCCACCGAGCTCATGTAGAGAACTTGGAGAGGGAGGCCGACAACCAGTACGACCAGGGACTTCGGCATTCGTATCGTTGTATCATGGCCGTCCTCGGGAAGCAACACCCTGATCTGAAGATGGATGACCTTGCAGCTGGTGTTGCTCAACATATGGACGAGGAGGCGGCCAAGGAAGATGCCGAGGGGTTAGAGCCGATCGTGATTGAGGAGGGTAACTCTCCTCCTCGTGCAGTCCCTGCTGATGTTGGCGAGGCGAGCACCCCCCCGGACGCAACTGGTGATACCCCTCCCGCACCCGAGGAGGTCCAGCCAACCGATGCTGCTCGGCTCACTGACCCACCATCTTTTTGATATATTTCTTCTTGTATTGTAATGAACAACGTTTATGAAATTTATCCCCTCTGTTAGCCATTAATAAAAATGTTGTTGATTACTATCTCGTGTCGTACTCATGAATTAATTTTCGTCTGAAACGCTGATCGCTTCTGTCTCGCCGTAAGACAGGCTTTGAGACTTGGTGAGGCCTTTGCGTGCCGTAGAAAACTTTCCAAATGCTTTGGAGCCTGCTCGCCTTCTCGCGAGCGAGCAGATCCTTGCATGCTGGGCTTTTGTCTGGCCCTAAGACAGGCTTTGAGACTTTGTCGAGCCTTCGCATGCCTTAGGATTTTCTTCAAACGATTTGGATTCTGCTGCCTTCTCGTGGCCGAGCAGATCCTGGCATGCTTGGCTTCTGTCTCGCCATAAGACAGGCTCTGAGACTTGGCGAGCCTTTGCATGCCTTAGGATTTTCTTCAAACGATTCGGATTCTGCTGCCTTCTCGTGGCCGAGCAGATCCTGGCATGCTTGGCTTCTGTCTCGCCATAAGACAGGCTCTGAGACTTGGCGAGCCTTTGCATGCCTTAGGATTTTCTTCAAACGATTTGGATTCTGCTGCCTTCTCGTGGCCGAGCAGATCCTGGCATGCTTGGCTTCTGTCTCGCCATAAGACAGGCTCTGAGACTTGGCGAGCCTTTGCATGCCTCAGGATTTTCTTCAAACGATTTGGATTCTGCTGCCTTCTCGTGGCCGAGCAGATCCTGGCATGCTTGGCTTCTGTCTCGCCATAAGACAGGCTCTGAGACTTGGCGAGCCTTTGCATGCCTTAGGATTTTCTTCAAACGATTTGGATTCTGCTGCCTTCTCGTGGCCGAGCAGATCCTGGCATGCTTGGCTTCTGTCTCGCCATAAGACAGGCTCTGAGACTTGGCGAGCCTTTGCATGCCTTAGGATTTTCTTCAAACGATTTGGATTCTGCTGCCTTCTCGTGGCCGAGCAGATCCTGGCATGCTTGGCTTCTGTCTCGCCATAAGACAGGCTCTGAGACTTGGCGAGCCTTTGCATGCCTTAGGATTTTCTTCAAACGATTTGGATTCTGCTGCCTTCTCGTGGCCGAGCAGATCCTGGCATGCTTGGCTTCTGTCTCGCCATAAGACAGGCTCTGAGACTTGGCGAGCCTTTGCATGCCTCAGGACTTTCTTCAAACGATTTGGATTCTGCTTCCTTCTCCTGAGCGAGCAGATCCTGGCATGCTTGGCTTCTGTCTCGCCATAAGACAGGCTCTGAGACTTGGCGAGCCTTTGCATGCCTTAGGATTTTCTTCAAACGATTTGGATTCTGCTGCCTTCTCGTGGCCGAGCAGATCCTGGCATGCTTGGCTTCTGTCTCGCCATAAGACAGGCTCTGAGACTTGGCGAGCCTTTGCATGCCTTAGGATTTTTTTTTTTTTTTTTTTTTTCGGTTTCAAGCGAAATAAATTCGTCGACGTTACATTAATGGCAGGATTTGACTTACATGAAATTGTTCGGACATAAAACATAAAAATAAAAGATAGACAGCATGAGCAGAAATTGCTTTAAAATGTGAGCAAGTCTTACTGGAAGTATTTTCGGAGGTGTGCTGCGTTCCATGGGCGTTTCACTTCGTGGCCGTCCGCGCGAACCAGCTTGTAAGCTCCGGGCCCCGCTATCTGCTTGACTCTATACGGCCCTTCCCAATTCGGTCCCAGCACTCCTTGAGTCGAATCTTTGGTGCTCTGATTCACTCTTCTCAGTACCCAGTCTCCGACCCTGAATTGCCGTATGTTCACCTTCTGGTTATAATACCGAGCAACCCTCTGTTGGTAAGTGACTGATCGCTCGGCTGCTTGTTCCCTCCTCTCCATTAGCAGATCAAGATTCAAACATATCTGCTCGTCGTTCTCCTGCTCATTGAAATGGTCTGTCCGGTGTGTGGTCGTTCCTACCTCAGCCGGCACGACCGCTTCATGTCCGAAAGCCAAAGCGAACGGTGTCTCCCCCGTTGCGGTTTTGTGGGTTGTTCTGTATGCCCATAGCACACCTGACAGCTCGTCAACCCACGCACCCTTTTTTGCTCCGAGCCTGGTTTTCAGAAGCCTCTTGACTGTCTTGTTGGCTGCTTCTACTTGTCCATTCGATTGGGGGTGAGCAGGCGAGCAATACTTCAGCTCTATCCCGAGGTTCTGGCAGAAATCCCTGAAGCTGTGATTATCGAACTGCCTGCCATTATCCGTTACCAAGGCATATGGGATCCCGTATCGACAGACCAGGTTTCTCCACACGAAGTCTGTTGTTTTCTTCTCTGTGATCCTGCTAAGGGCTTCTACCTCTATCCACTTCGTGAAGTAATCTATAGCGACTATCGCATGTGTTGCTGCTCCTCGTCCCTTTGGCAATGGGCCGATCAGATCAATTCCCCATTGAGCGAATGGCCAAGGGGAGGCCATGGAGGTGAGCTTCTCTGGTGGTTGGTTAGAAAAATTTGCAAAACTCTGGCAGCTTGCACAGCTCCTGGTCTTCCTTTGCGCATCCTGGTGCATCGTCGGCCAGAAATATCCCTGCCTTAAGACCTTGTGGGCCAGGGACCTCCCGCCAGAATGATTTCCGCAAATTCCTTCATGCACTTCCCTCAGCACGTAATCCGCGTCGTCATCGTCCAAACACCGAAGGAACGGTAATGTATATCCTCGTCGATACAGTACCCCATCGATCATCGTGTATCTCGAGGCCTGAGCTCTAATCTTCCGAGCCCGTAGCTTATCTGGTGGTAAGACCCCGTCTCTAAGGTACGAAACTATCGGGTCCCTCCACGAGCTTTTTTGTTCTATCCGCAACACCCCCAAATTTTGCTCGATACTCGGGCGAGACTTTACTTCTAGGGGGACCGACTTTGGCATTTTTGGGTCGGCGACGGCTGCCATCCTAGCCAAAATGTCTGCTCGACTATTCTGCTCCCTGGGGATTTGTATCACCTCCACTGCTTCGAACTTCCCCATCATCTGCCTGACTATCCTTAGGTACTGTTCCATCTTCTCCTCTCTTGGTTGGAATCTTTCACTGACATGATTCGCAACCAGCTGGGAATCGGTTCTGATCTTAACTCTGTCCGCTTTCACGGCCCTAGCCAATTCCAGCCCTGCTATCAAGGCTTCATATTCTGCCTGGTTATTTGTGGCTGCAAATTCCAACTTTACAGCATAAGAGATCTCCTCCCCCTCTGGGCCTTCCAGGACAATCCCTGCTCCTGAACCCCGCTCTCCTGATGACCCATCCACAGATATCTGCCATACTTGAGTTTCGTCGTTGCCTATATCTGCATCTTGCTGATCCAAGCATACTTCAGGCTCCGCGAACTCAGCTACGAAATCGGCCATTGCCTGGGCCTTTATCGCCGCGCGGGGTTTATAGTCTAAGTCGAATTCGCTCAGTTCTACAGCCCATTTGACGAGCCGACCAGAGGCATCCGGCTTGTGCAGAATTTGACGCAATGGCTGGTTGGTGATTACCGAGACCGGGAATGCTTGAAAGTACGGCCTCAACTTCCGAGCAGCAACCACAAGGGCCAGTGCCCATTTCTCCATCGTTGGGTATCTGGTCTCAGCGTCGAGCAGGGCCTTGCTGGTGTAGTATATCGGATACTGAATTCCTTCTTCCTCTCTCACCAGAACGGAACTGGCGGCCCGATCAGATACCGCCAAATACAGATTCAACTTGTCCCCATCCCTCGGTGTGGACAGTAGCGGAGCTTGCTGCAAGTAATGCTTCAAGTTCCGGAAGGCTTCCTCGCATTCTGGGGTCCATTCCGTTTTCTTTCCCCTCCTTATCACTTGAAAGAATGGCTGACACTTATCTGTAGCCTTGGATATGAATCTGCTCAACGCCGCCAACCTCCCCGTGAGGCTCTGCATCTCCTTCAGGTTTCGAGGAGACGTCATTTGCACAATCGCCTGGATCTTCTCGGGATTTGCTTCAATCCCCCTATGGCTCACCATGAATCCCAGGAATTTCCCGGACTCGACCCCGAAAGCACACTTCTCCGGGTTGAGCTTCATCTTATACTTCCTCAAAAGCTCGAACGTCTCCTCGAGATGTCTGACATGTTCCTTCGAGACTTTGGACTTGGTGATCATGTCGTCCACGTACACCTCCATGGTTTTCCCGATCAAGGGCTTAAAGACTTTATTCACCAGCCTTTGATAGGTGGCCCCAGCATTCTTGAGACCGAATGGCATCACCCTGTAACAGAACAGACCTTGGTTAGTGATGAAAGCCGTGCTCTCCTCATCCGGCTCGTACATGGGGATCTGGTTGTATCCCGAGAATGCGTCCATGAAGCTAAGCAGACCATGTCCAGCCGTTGAATCTACTAGCTGATCGATCTTTGGTAAAGGGAAGCTGTCTTTTGGGCACGCCTTATTGAGGTCTGTGAAATCCACACACATCCTCCACTTGCCGTTCGCCTTCTTTACCAACACCACGTTCGATATCCACTCTGGGTAATTAACTTCCCGAATGAACCCTGCTCTCAGAAGCTTCTCCACCTCATCACTTACAGCCTCATACCTCTCCTGGTTGAAGCACCTCCTCTTCTGCCTTACTGCCCGAGCACCTTTCTTTATTGCCAGCCTATGACATGCTACCTCTGGGTCAATCCCTGGCATGTCCTCATGTGTCCAGGCAAACACGTCGGCATGAGCCTGTAAGCATTTCACCAACTCCTGCTTTTGCTCTCCCTCAAGTCTCGACCCGATTCTGATCGTCTTTCCCGGGTTCTCCGGTCCCATGCTTACTGTTTCCAGATCCTCTACGGGTTCTTGTCTGCCAGTCTTGTTTTCCACTCGGGTATCGAGGGATGTTATCTGCATCGCCTCCCTTGCTGCCGAGGAGTAGCAGCTTCTTGCGATCCTCTGGTCTCCTCGTACCACTCCGACTACCCCATTCACCCGGTACTTTAGAGACAGATAATGGTTGGACAGCACCGCTTTGCTCATCCTTAAAAATGGCCGACCCAGGATCATCTGGTAAGGACCTTCCTCGTCCACTACGACGAAGTCCAGTATCATTGTTCTTTCTGACGGGGGGCTCCCGATTGTGATAGGCAGTTCGACCACGCCCAGAGGGACCAGCTTCCCTCCTCCGAACCCCTTCAAGGAGGTGTTGGTGTATTCCAACTTCCGGTCGGCTATTCCCATCTCTTCCAAAGTTGATTTAAATAGCACATCAACTGAGCTCCCCGTATCAACCAGTATCCGGTCAAACTTCTTGCTAGCGATCGTGGCCTTGATGACTAAAGCGTCCTCGTGGGGGTATAGAATCCCTTCCTCATCCTCATCCGTCCACATGATTGGCACTTGCCTGACCCTTGCTCGTTTGGCTGCTGGGGTGTTGAAGAGTATCTCTTTACTGGTCATGGCGTATCTGGCATAATTTTTTCTCGATCTGTTCGAATCTCCAGCCAACGTTGGGCCCCCAGCTATCACCCTCGCTGCGGGCGGCTCGCGTCTCAAGATTCCATCACTCTGCTCCCCTTCATCCATGGTGGCCACCATCGGGAAAGTCCCATCCATAAACTCGTCCAGGTACCGATTTCTCACCAAATCTTCGACCTGGGTCTTGAGATCTCTACACTCTGCTGTGGTATGGCCATGGGTGCCATGGAACTTACAATAACGTCCTCTATCCCTCCTGTTGGGTAGCTTTGTTATTGGTGTGGGGAGGTGCAGCAGCCCTCGACCCTTTATGGCCTCGTACACCTCATCCAGGGGCATCTTCAAGGGAGTGTACCGCCCATAGTCCTGGTTCTGGTCGACCAGATGCACTGCTCTTTCTCTGTTTGCCCCACTGTGAGTTGGGGGCGGTGGGAGTGCTTCTGGTCTGCTCGTCCTGCTACCGTGGGAATGTTGATGAAGGTCGCCGGATGCCGAATCATGTCTTCTCCAAGGCTCCCTAGCTGGGGAGCGAGGAGGTGGCGCCCTGCTGCGCTGATACTGTGGCGGCCTCTGATGAGGCTGGTAAGCAATTACCCTACCTCCTGCTCCACTACCGGAGATCTGGTGGTCCCTCCTCCTGTTTGGTCCATTAGTTGGTAATGCTTTCTTCTCTTTCCTCCCTAACCCTTCCAACTGGTCTGTCTTGATCCGTGCAGCCTTCTCCTCCTCAATCTCGATGTCTCTTTTAGCCTGTTCGTATGCGGCTGCATACGTTTGAATAGCTGGGCTTCTCAAATTGTACCACAGCCTTCCTATCTTCACCCCTTCTTTCAGTCCCCTTAACGCCTGAGGGTGGTTGAAGGCTCCCAAGTCGAGGACAGCCCGATGAAACCTCTTGATGAATTCCCGAAGGGTTTCTTGCTCCCCCTGTTTCATGCTCTTCAGCTCCATCATGTCATCTTCCGGCGACATTGCCCCACTAAACTGCTCTGCGAATTCCTGGCACATCTGCTCGAAGGTTTTTATGCTGCCCCGAGGAAGTTTCCTGTACCATTCTCGTGCACGTCCCTCAAGGGATAGTGGGAACACCCTGCACCTTTGGGATGGAGATAATCCCTGGACCCCCGTTAAGTCGTTGAAGCGCTCTATGTGCACCAGCGGGTCAGTTCTTCCCGAGTATCTGAGGTCGGGGAGGCGGAAATCTCTTGGAATAACTGCCCTCATGATCTCTGCTGCGAGCGGTGATTCCCCGTCCAGCATTATCCTCCAACCAGGGGCTCTGTTCCTCCCTTGCATGTCATCAATTATTTGCGCTAGCCTTCGCACTTCCTCCTCCAGCTGTCCTGCGCGACCAGGGTCGCGCGCTGCAGCTTGATCCCGCTCTCGCTCTGCATCATGTAAGTGTTGCCTCAGTTCTGTTTCCTCTGCGTTCACCACCCCGTCGCCCCCGTCACAAGTCTGTCTTACCGGGGACTGCTCTCTTTCTCTATGAAATTCTCCCCGCAGAGGTACGTTACCTCTCTCACCGCCAAATCTCCCAGCGGTTCGACTTCTCTCCGCACTATCGGTACCTGGTGCCGCTCCACCGCCTCTCACCCTTCCCTCTTGGGTTACCCTTCGCTCGTTCCGCAGCTCATGCAGGATGGTTGTCAAGGTTTCCATCTGCTTTTCCATTCGCTCCATCCGGTCGAACATGACTTTTTCCCGTGCTTCGCTGATCACCTCCCTCAGCGTCACGGAATCGTTAAGCCTTATGTCACCCCCTTGTGCGCTACTTCCTCCTATCTCCATTGACTTTCGCTTACTCCACCCCTCTTCTTGCTACCGACAGAAGCTTTTTGCTCTGGATCCCCACAGACGGCGCCAAAATGTTGATGCGAGATTCCGGTTCTCCTCGTTCTACGACCAGGATCCCTGCTCGATCAACTCTACCACGACCAGGAGGTCTCCTAGTAATGCTTCTTCTCCGGATGTCCCTGCACACACAGACAAGTCAGAGTACGCCGGTTGTTCTCCCGGCGCAAACCCTCCGACGCTCAAGTCAGATATGAAGGTTCGGGGAACGCTTGCCACAGGTCTTATGGCTTTTTTGTGGTTTTCCCTTTTATCTTAAAAATGCTAACCCTTTTACCTTCGTTGGCTACCTTTTTATAGGCTTCCTTTGAATCTCAGTCTTCCGCTCTTTTCGAGACGGTATGGGACTCCAACTGCTGCGTTATGGGCAAAACATGGGATCTAGCGTGTTACGCCACGGTTCAGGGGAAAGCGTGGCTGCCACGGCTCTGTGAGACCTTGCGTGTTACGCCACGGTTCTGGGGAAAGTGTGGCTGTCATGGCTCCGTGAGATCTTGCGTGTTACGTCGCGGTTCTGGGGAAAGCGTGGCTGTTGTGCCTAGGTTCTCGTGCTGGAGAGCGCGTCTTGCCAACTGCCGTCGACCGGGTCTCCTCGCCTCTCGGTCTCTAGCCGGAATGGCCTCATGCCTTTTATAGGAATTGGCCTCGCGGACGACAACATCGTGGACGGGCAGGATGTTTCTGCTCCTGTTCTTCCACGCGCCAGGCTTTAACGGAAAACACCGGTGCGCAGAACTCCGCCATCAGATGTCTGCTCGTCATTCCTGGTCCCTTCGACGCATTTGTCCCAAACAGTATCCCTCCTAAACATATATAATTAGAATTTCAATGGATCTCCAGTTAATTATAATATATGTTCCAAAAAAAAAAGGAGTTTTCAGTAGGTTAAATGGCTCTGATTTAATTAATGCTTAAATTTTAATTGCGTACCTCATATGTTATAACTTGGTTCTTCGTTTTCCCTTCAACACATCACGTTGCATCCAACAATCTACAGAGGCTCACAGCATTTACATAATGGCTTTGGTTTGTAATGAATGATCTATAGCTTTTATAGCATGCACGTTGTCATCCAAGTCCAACCCAGTTAATATAATAGTTTTCTATTTTTCGGAAAATAATCAAACTGCCCCGTTGATTCAATAAATATATCTTTTCCTTTTGAATTTTAAAATTCATCAAAATCTGTTCAAAAAATTATTTTGTTGCTGCCATATTAGTTGAGACATTAGTTTTGTTTCTCAGCTCTTTAAGTGTATAGATCCAGGATCATGCTACGGTGCAACTGTGGCATGCATTTAGCCGTTGGATGCAGTTGGATTGGTGGGATCCACTGGCATCCAACGGTTAGATGCAACTGTTGTACGGTGCCAGAGTTGCACCTAAGGTTTCCCCATAGATCAATGGTAAAATTTAATTTACTTTGACAATTTTCAACTTACTTCCTCGTATTTTGAAAGATCATGTTATCTTTCAAAATCTGTTTATTTTAACAGTCAATTGACATTGACTTAATAAAGTATGAAAATTTCTCTGTCATTAATAAAATATGCTTATCTCCTAAGGACCTAAACTCTCTCTACTTTAATAGTCAACTGACGTTGACTTAGTAAAATATGAGAATTTTCTTGGCACTAACAAAATATGCTAACTAATTGTTAACATTGACCAATAACATTAAAATGTTAAATAAATAAAAAAGCAATCCCGTTAAAATATTCAAATGCTAAATGACTTAAAGATACTTTAACCCGTATTAGCATTATTAAAGAAAAATAATATAAAAATACGATAATCGCATAATTGTCCATTGATTCATTACTTTAGGTCCGCAATGAATCTAAATGATAAAAAGAAAAAAAAAAGAAAGAAAAAAGAATGTCCCACCAAATTAATCAACTGTTCATCAACTTCTTTACAGAGTGCATCAACTCCTTTTAACAAATCGAAGTCATAGCGGATCAAAAATGTAAACTATATGATGGAGCTTAATATATATTGTGCTTCCAACTTCCAATCCAACCAGTCATGTGTCAACCTTGACCGTCAGATCACAATTGAGGGAAAATAGCGTCCTGCAAAAGTTTCCTTTTGGATAATAATGGCCCTCTGAGGCATAAGACTATAAAGTATAAGTAAATATATAGAATCAAAGGGGAAATGAAAACCAACAAAGAAACAAATATTGATTTGATATCCGGCATGCAAAATTTATTAGGCTTCATTTTCTGTTTCTTATTATTCTTTGATAGTAGAATTCTCGTCCTGGCAAGCTCCCAATCCGCGTCCATAAAACTTGAAAAACACGTTGCCCTCTTTGTTTTTGGGGACTCTCTTTACGATCCAGGAAATAATAACTTCCTCAACATAAGCAGTGGATGTAATTTCCCACCCTACGGAGAGACCTATTTCAAGTTTCCAACTAGAAGATGTAGCGATGGGCGTCTGATCCCTGATTTTATTGGTAAGCTACCTAGCTGCTACCTTAAACTATAGGGATGGCAACATTCCCCGCGGGGATCCATACCCGCGGGTCTCCGATTAATTCGGGTCGAGTATGGGACCCGAAAACTTTAAAATTAGAAATTGGTCTACTTTGAGGATTAACCCAAATCTCAAATATAGCGGGTTTGGGTTGGGGAATTTTATCGGGCCCCGAACCCGAAATCAAACCCGAACTAATTTTTTAAATCAAAATACATTTTAATTTAATCAAATAATAAAAAAAAATGTAACAAAACTTTAGATCTAAACTTATTAACTCACGGCCTAACCGCCTTCGCAGCCATTTCATCAATTAAGGTAATTTTTTTTCATTTTTCTGCAGCATTTTAACATATAATATCACTGTAACTGATATAAAAAATAAATAATAAGAAGAAGAGTTGAAGAAGGCCAATTAATTGCCTGCGGTTTCATGCACAACGGGGTCCATATGTTTACAAAATAGTTCAAAATTCATTCACCAGTACTGTCTTTTTCCATCCACGAGTCATGAATTTGATTAACAGGGAATATATATGTATATATATATATATAGATTGGTTGAGTCTATTATTCAGCGTGCGTTCCAGTGATCATCTCTGATCATTACGTTCTGCCGTTCAGTGATGTTCTCGATTGGAGACAATTTTCCGTTCACATTCCGGTGGAAAAGATACCGGAAATTAAGAAAATTTTACAAGGAATTTCTATGGAAGAATATTTAGAAAAGCAGAAGAGAGTTGTTTAACATGAATTTATATGATTAATGTATTTAGGTCCAACTACATAATATGAAATCTTTAATTTGTTGAAATTCTGAATATTTAAAATTATTAATTTAAAAAAAAATTAAATGGGGATCGGGTCTCCATTTTAATCCCCACTCAATTTGGGGATTTTCGGAGATATACCCGAACTATCCCCAATTATAATTTTTCGAGTATGGAAACGGGTTTGGAGATTGCTTCCAAATCGGGTGCGGGTTCGGGGATCATAATGCCCTACTTGAACCCGCCCCATTGCCATCTCTACCTTAAAGAACTATCTTATAGCTTTCTTTGATCATAACAATATCTATCATCAACAATCTTAATTTATGGCTTTGGAATGATTGGCAAATCTTGTTGCTTTTGTGTAGCCATGGATGCAAAACTACCTCTGTGGAAACCCTATTTGGAACCAGGAAAACATCAATTTACAAATGCAGCCAAATTTGCTAGCGTTGGAGCGGGTGTTCTTCCTACTACCAATCCAAGAATGGTACGCAGATGAGAACTAAGTACATTTAGCCGCTGTTTGGTAATTTGCGGTTGGACAGCTATAGAGTAAATATTACAATGCTAATTTATTATGTAATCAGTCGTTGCAGTAATGTGAAAGTTAAGTTGATTTTATCATGACGAAAAAATTATAATATCTTACTATTTATTTTGTCAAAATTATTATTTAAAAATCACATTTATCACTATCAAATTTTATTTCACAGCTAAACATCTCAATACCAAATAAGGGCTTAATATATTTTGATGGAGAATGTAGCATGTTTTTTAATTAACCAAAGAGTCTTCTAATTCATATTGACTTGCTAATATTTTTGAATTTTTCCCAGCTTAACCTTGATATTCAGCTAATCTTTTACCAGGAGGTGGCCAGTTTACTGAGATAGCAGCTAGCCGACGCAAAGGGTGAGAAGCTGCTAAGAAATGCAGTTGACTTCTCTAGCATTGGAGTTGATTACGAGTCTTTCACAGGGATTTGTCTGTGGTATACCCCAAAAATAGGGTATTTATCTAAAAACACCCTCATTCGCAAAAATTCCTCGTATATGCCTTTTCTAATATGCAGTTACAAAATTACTCTAATGAAAAACCTAAATCAACCAAACTACCACAACCAATCGTGTAACAAAACCCCCAATTCTCTCTCATGAGCAGCATCTCCTTCAGCTCGTTCTTCTAGATTTCTCCTCCTCCATTTTACAAATCCCTGCAATTTTACAATAATTCTTCTACACTCTCGCCGAAACGCAGCAAAACAAGTAAAACGATGCCGCTTCTGTGCAAACCAGTAGCTGCAATTCCCCCACTCTCCTTCAGCGTGTCCTCCTCCATTTTACAAATCCCTGCCATTTTACAACAACTCTTCTACACTCTTGCCGAAACGCGGCAAAACAAGTAAAACGAGAAATTGACTATAACCCTTGTGCTTTGAAGGTAATTTATCAATTTAATATATGTGGAAATGTTAGGTGGGACTAGGATTTTGCTTTCCATCCATGAGAAGTTGTATCTTCGTCTTGAAAATGATTATTTTGGCATACTCCGGAATTCAAGAGTAGTTTTTCAATAGCTCAACTGTAAACAAATTTTTAACATTGCAGAAGAGATATTTTACATTTTCCGTGAACTTCTAGACTAGGAGTTGTCTTGAAATTAGTTCATGAAGCTGTGATAAAGTCATTGAACAAATTCATTGCATTTTATTTGATTAATAATGTTAGATTAGGAAAGAGAAAAATAGGAGTAACTTGTGGTTTTCAAATTTGTCACAAGGTGATGAGAACTATGGAAAAACTGGAAACCACTCCCCCCCCCCCCCAAAAGAAAGATTTGTGAACTTTCTTCAGTGGATGCATTCTCAATTCTTTACTACTTGTATGATTTAACCGTATTTTATGAATGAATATCTATTGATTGCTTATGATATCTGAAGTTCTAACTAAAAGGATTGGAAAATGGAGGAAACAGTTTGTGCTAACTAACATAGTGGATTTCAATTTCTAACTGAGACAGGGTAGAATTACTTTTTAAAAGAATGGGGGGTGGAGATACTAATGTACTTCTAGAGACCAATCACGTTATGATTCTTATTTATTAATATGGTTCGATATTTAAGTAAAGAAGTGACCTTTTGTTATTGTTAGATAAGTTTGTTATCAAATTGAGTATTCTGCTTGTTCTTATCTGATTTTCACTGATACTGTTTTAACGTCCAAATTCACCAATGGACTTATTACGCAAATGAAGAAAGAATGTGATTTTCCAAACTTATGTGACTATTTATTCTCTTTGTAGAGCTTAAGTCGCGTGTTTCTAGTTATGGTTCTCTGCTTTCTAATATTTATAGTTATCCATTTCTATTCTTTTTCTCTTTAATGGTATGAGAAGAGTCAAAACTTTTATTAGCTGCAGAATTTTTTATGACGTTGTCTGCAAATACCACTGCAGTCTCAAAGTAAGCAGGTTGAGGAGGTAACTAGTAATCCTGGATTTTATAGAACTTCCAATTAGTTGTTCCTTGAGGCTCACTAGAGGTACCGTACAACTCTTGGTTTGTTTATCATGTGTAAGAGCAATATATTTGGTTCATTCTTATTCAATTTTTTTAGTGGTGATTGTGAAGCATTTTTGTTGTTGTACTTGGAGGTCTTAGCCCATGGACTTGATGTCAATTCATATTACCAACAAGATCATGTTACACAATTTTGAAAAGCCTTGGCTGTAAAATTATTTGGGCATAGGTCATGGAAAAAAATTTTGTAGTGTCATTTTTTGGACTATGAGATGTAATAGTTATGATGAGGATATTGTTGATATTTGATGTCATTAAAGATAACTTGACAGCATTAATATATTTTATTTCTTTGTTAATTATATTAATGATAGATAAAATAGTTTGTACAATCTATGTGATATAACAGGATTGCCATATATGCACAGGGAATACGCTGTAAGAAAATACACGACTGCAGTCGGATATTGACAAATAAACATGACAAGCTCCCTGTTACAAAATACACGACTGCAGTTGGGTATTTGCACAGATACACGACTGCAGTCGGGTATTTAGAAATAAATATGACAAGCTCTCTGTGACAAAATACACGACTGCAGTAAGGTATTTGCACAGATACACGACTGCAGTCGGGTATTTAGAAATAAACATGACAAGCTCTCTGTGACAAAATACACGACTGCAGTCGGATATTTGCACAGATACACAACTGCAGTCGGGTATTTAGAAATAAACATGACAAGCTCTCTGTGACAAAATACATGACTGCAGTCAGGTATTTGCACAGATACACGACTGTAGTCGAGTGTTTAGAAATAAACATGACCAGTTCTGTAACAGCCATGTTACAGGATTGTACTCGAGTATGTGCACAGATTAAAAACTTTTTTCAATCATTCATTATATTGATGACACAATTAATATAGACTTTAACATATCAAACTTCAAATAAATGAAACTAACTGTAGTCTGGTTGCCTATCAAATAACATAAATCCAATACTTATTGAAATCGTAAATAAGTTGTAATACAATAAAAGTTGTTTAACATTCATCATAAATTTTTGGCATCTTCAACCCAAACACTCGGTCCATATTTTATAAGCCTCTGGTCGCCTCCCTTCAATACTTATTCTTAAAAAGCCACACAAACACGTTTATTCATCTGCGAAACAAAAAGGTAGAAATTTATCACTAAATATGAAAAATATTAAAAAATTAAAACAACAAAAAATAACAAGTATATAAGGTTCATAGTAGTACATGTGCTTGTTTATGTTTCATTCAGTCTAACTACGGGCTCATTGTTAGATAGTGGGATTGGTGCATTGTAAGTTAGTCGATTATGTCCTCGAGAACCACACCTACCACACTTACGGCGCAACTTCTCTTCGCCTTGTGATGTTATCCTAATTTGTTGTGGCCGACCCTTTTTCCGCTTTTCCACAGGGGGCCAAACCTCATTACTTTGCACTTCTTCTAAAACCTCAACAGGTTCTTCTGGACATTTATCTGGCCCGAAATTAGAGTCCACATGTGTAATTGATAGTTTACACGACAATAATTGTGTAACTTGCTAAAATACACAACTATAGTTCTGTAAACAGTCAGATGATATATTTAATAAAATATAACTGTAATCTTTGTACTAACAGAATGCTAGGTGTCATAACAATTATTATATCTTTCAAACTTGCACGATTATTGTCGTGTAAATTCATACATACATGACAGAAGTCGTGTAAGTTGCAAAAATACATGACTCAGTAAATAATCAGAGGACATATTTCTTCTTAAAAAAATATTGGGATCTCATAATAATTGGAACATTTAACATATATACACAATTATAGTATGTAAGTTTATAAGTACACGCTAGTAGTCGTGTAACTTATTAACACACACAACTATAGTCCAGTAATAGTAAAAGGATATATATAGTGAAAAAAAATATTTTTTGAACCAATAAAATGATAATGTGTCATAATAATTGAATTTTTTTGCACATTTTCACAACTATAGTCGTGTAAATACATACATACACGACTGCTATCGTGTACGTTGGGTGTAGAAAAAAAATTTGACAACAACTTCATGTTTTAACGAATGTAGTTATAAAATCCATCAAATAACAGTCATATGATGCAAATGTAATGAAAATATGAGTTGCTTTAGTGTTTATCACAAACCAAACAAAACCCTAAAAATAATATAATGTCAACAAATTGAATAGATAGCCCAAAATAAAAAAAAAAAGTTTCAAATACCTTATTCATGGGATGAATAATACACCCAGCTGCAAACAAAAATCTCAGTGCATTAGCTGTTTGTGAGTGATTTTGAGTGTAGTGTGAGTTTTTGTTGTGTGCAGTAAACAAAAAGAGTGAGAAGTAAAGAGTGTTGTGAGTTGTGTGTGTTTTATATTTTTCTTTAGGGATATTTTAGACAATGTACCACATAAAAAGGCATATTTAGATAATTTTCAAGCATGGGGTATATTTAACTAAATACCCTACTTTTAAGGCATATTTAATTAAAAACCCCAGTCTTTCATTGGTGAAAACCCTGATACTACAGAATCAGTGAAGCATGTGCCTCATCACGTGCTTAACTTATTCACTTGGCTGATCCACCAGGCTTGTCATACGGTTCCCTTGTGTTACATAACCGACATATCATCCAATCTTGAAACACAAGACTGACATGTCATATTCAACCACAAATCCAGATTTGCGGTTCACTTCTCAACAATAACCCTTTGAAATACGGTGGGTTTAGAATTTTAAGTTCATGCATGTTTATACAATTCCAACAAAATTTTCTGTTTAGTATATTTGATTTGATTTTGGGGTGTGTTAATATGATTTGAAGGTTTCCAAGAAGCAGATATAGCATGCTGTGGCAGTGGGATTTACCGCGGACCCAATTGCGGAATTGGAGAGTTTGAGTTATGCAGTAACCGTAATGAGTATCTGTTTTTTGATGGTCATCACCCGACTGAGCATGGTTAATCTCAGTTTGCTAAACTATTGTGGGATGGAGGAGAAAGGAATGTGACAGCACCTCTCAGCTTGAAGCAGCTATTTGAAATTGAGGTTGAACCCGAGTTTATGAGCATTTCGGGAGATAATTATAATGGTCAATATAAATTGGATGATTAAATTCGGAACGCGGAGAAATTCTCATCACAATTCACACAATGGGAAATATGTGTTCAATTATTGAATTTAAAGAAGTTTTCGGCAGGTTGTTTGGTCCCAGACTGAATTAATGATTATGATTTGTTACTTCATTTGCCCTTTTGCCATCCACTTTGGCATCTGACAGTCAACTTAGCGCTAAGGTTGTTTATTGTTAACAAATAATATTAATTTATCAACTTAATGCCTCGCTATTTAACCCAAAAGAAAAAATCATAATAATCTACGTGAATAATTATGTTATTGAACATATATTTTAGTTCAGCCTGAGTTAAAAAATATATATATTATCTTCACAATTGCTCGTATCCATGGAATTTTTCTCCTCTATAAAGAAACTTTTATGAAGACTTCCAACTGTCCAACTATTGTGTGTGTCCTTGAGCGGAGGAGCGTCAACAAAGTCTGAAATTGTAAACATGAAAAAGGGTTTTAAGATGATTTTGGAAGAGGAGTGCCAATACTCCCAACTCTTAAATCAAGAGACACATGCACATGGTAGGCCTAGTGTTGGGTAAGCACGGTGATGGTCCAGGCCCAGCTCAGCTCAATCATAACTAAACCAACCTGAGCTATCACCGCAACTTTGGGCTATCATCGTGGCTAAATCATACTCACAAAGGATTTTCAAGCTAGATAAACCAAAGCACTTTGCTTGTATTCACAAACTAGAAAGTCTAGTCTATTATTACTTGCATCACTATTACGTATATGCCAAAATTCCATTTTGTGGGTGGATGACCCAAGGATATGGATAAGTGCAAAAGATTCCAACCCAGAGAGATGATTTAGAATTATTCTCCTCTCATTATATACACATAAAAAAAGATACTACACAAACCAATAACCATGAAAGAAGGAAAGTGAAAGCAACAACTAAGTAGATAGTAGCGTGTGAGCAAAATCCTCAAAAAGAAATTAAACAAAATAATAATACTAATAATGATGATGATGATGATAATGAAAGGATATGAACAAACGACTAGAATTTCAAGCTAGTATTTCTCGACAAATATGATGATTGATGGGCATTAAAGTGAAGCAAATTCCCCACGAGAAAGACCAATTTTGTTCTCATGTTTATGGAAGGAAGCGAGTCTTTAATCTTCATCGCAAAAATGTGAAGTATAAAAGGAGGTGAAATGGCAGTTTTTAAATAACTAATTAAATGAAAATTAAAAAAAAAAAGATTATTAAATAACACTAGTAAAAATGATTCATTTCCTCAAGCAGCACAGAAGATGGAAGGTAGGAGATGCTAAGGCAGCTAGGTCTAGCTGACGTGGAGAATCCAATATAAAGAGATTTACCTAACATATGTATAACATGATTAATACGGAATCATTAAAAAAAAATTAACAATGAAAAAAATGACCTTCTTTTGACAAATTCTCATTTACCTTTGCGAGCACACGTTCTCAATTATTGGGGTACCAATTCTTCGTTTGGTTTAAAGACGAATCAGAAACCCGAACACTTTTCTTAAGTCAGAGACTTGAGAATCACAAAGTGAATAAATTCTATCTATGCATACTCGCTGCCATAAGTAGCCATCAAAGACATAGTCTCCATTTTGTTCATGTCTTGCACCATCTCCTGCTGTACATTCACCTTTAACAAAAATACAAACTAAATTAATGTCACAAGATAAGAAAAAAAAATTTTCATTCATGAATCATGAACGTGCTTGAGGTGGATTTGGAGTCCCTTTCGTTATCTTAAATTTTTTTAATATGAATAATAAAATTCATATTCCCTTTTACTTTCATCAGAAAAATTATATTAACTTAAATAAACATTAGTACTAACGAAAATACTAATGGGAACCTTCTAAATTATGCTTTTTTTTTCTTTAAATAAACTATGCATTCGCATTTCGTAAAAATATAAAAAGTAAAATATGCATTAAAATATCAACATGACAAAGAAAAAAAAAACTACATGCTTGGGATCAATTCGAAGTTGCTATTATTATCATAATTCTTTTATAAAGAGAATAGTGCCACACATTTAAAAGTTGTATTCTTAAATCATCTCAATGACGTGATATTTATAAAATGAATGATAATATAATATAATTAATACATGGTGTCACATCATTTGAGATAAATTTTATGATAACTGTCATTGTTCTTATAAAAATGTTAAAATTTTATATTATTTTTATCTTTTTTTTTATTTTTTTAAAATAATTTGGCTTCAAAGAAAGTTAAAATTTGTTCATTTCTTATGATCTCATATATTAATTGAACTTTACAAGTATAAAAAATTATACAAATAACATAAGAGTCAGCGATATTAACTTTAGAATTATTAAGATGGAGTCCCTTTCACCCAAAAAATAAAAAAAAATAAAAATGGTCAATACAATGATTAAACAAAACATGTTCTTCTATGAGAGGAATTACCTGTATTAATGTTATTGGTCTAATTGTCTATTCTGACTAATTCAATTAAGTTATTTTGTCATCAGATGCAATATAAAAACAAATTTTATATAATTAGTTGAACCACAATAAATCACATGATACACAACACAATTTAAATAATAGTGTAAAGCCAATTTCTTCTTCCATTTTAGAACTATTTAACAATTATTTTTTTAAAAAAAAGACAATAATTAATATTATTACTCCTACTAAAAATAATAATAATAATAAAATAAATAACCTTTGTAATTTTCATTTTGTTTGTTGGCGCAAGTCCGCGATTAATACGCGCAGCCTCCGACGACTGCGAGTAAGCCGAAGTTACGAAGCCCTCTCTCGGATCCTCTACGGGCGCAAATTTGGATATAATGTTTCTGACCTATTAGAGAGACAAGACACGTGGCGTCGCTATCGGCTCAAGAAAAAGAAGATGTCGTAGATACCGTGCACATCTCACGTGGTTGAATGTTTTTACATTGACGAAACGTCTACGTTTTGACACGTTCGCTGTGCCAGCTGTCTCCAGCTACCTCCATAATCTAATGCCACGCTTGACAAAGTCCTATCTCCGTCCATCGATACTTGTCTTGATCTCAGCCGTCGGGCGGTGATCTGACGGCCGCGATGCAAAATTTTTGTTTCCCATTTGTAAAGGGAAACGATAGTAGAGGCCTTTAATTTCACGCACATCAAAGTCATTTAATTTCATCAACGTCATTATGGCGTTGTGTTTTTCGGTGGGTTGGGTGTTTGTGTGTCCACATTTTCAAAGATTTGATTTCCGCTTTTTGGGATATATTAAAATTGGTTTTAGGTACCAAATCATTAATTATTGCACCCCATGAAAATCATGTGTGTCTGGGAGGGGGGTTTTTTTTTTCCCTTTTTCTTCACTCTCTAGCAAATCCCTATGTCTAAATACCTTGTTAATGGAGATAAATTTACGAATATATTTATATAATATGTGGTGGAATTTTGCGGAAGCTAAGAGGCCTAAGTGCAGCGCCTTTTGGATTGATAAAAATTTTCAAGAAAGATAAGGGAGAGTGTCATACTAGAATTATAAAGAAGAGTCACAATTGTTATTTAGTTATAAATATTAATATAATTCTGTTTCGAATTTATCCCTAAATTTATTGGTTTTACTATAGAGTAAAATTTTAGTTCCACCACTATGATCATGAAATATACATCTCATCTTTATTAACGGGATGTTTTTGAAGATGAATGAGATTTATCTTAAAGTGCGTCTTTGAATAAAATTCATAATTTCTGTATTCATATTTGGAGTTTCCTTTAAATAAGTGTCGCTTAATGTACAAAATCGAGAACAAAAATAGAAATGGGTAACATAAAGATGTTTATGGACAACAAATTTTCAAAAAAAAAAAAAAAAAGCAAAAACAAAACAAGCCCCCATAACACAAATTCATTGCATTAATTTTGTAACAACATATATTTTTCATGTTATTAACAACATAAATATATGTGTATATATATGAATAGACAAATGCATTGACACAATTGCTGTGTGAAGGTGGCAATTAGTTAGTTTTCAAGTCCAAAGCGGGCAAAAGCTGTCATTTTCCTACAAATATTTGTACATAGTGATGCTAATAGACTTTTCGTAAATTGTTTGGTGACTCGCCATTTGAAAACTAATGCCAAAATGTGCGTACTGATACCCCACCAATGAAATTATAAGATTGAATTATAAGGAGGAAATTTCTCTAAGTGTCCACACATTTAAGACCACTATGTCGACAATTATTTAATTTATATGATTTATGAGTCAACTAATAAGCTTCTTCAATCACTTTTCGTGGCTTCATTTTCACTACAATAGACATAGGTCTAAAAAAAGAGGCAGCAGGCATGGCCCTATTATCCTATATGTGAATTAAAAAGGACCAATCATTGTAAAATGCCCGTTTAAAGTGCGTAAATGCTCATTTAAAGTGTGTTTTGAGATTATTTCTATGGGCTTGCAACGCCGCTATTCTTTAAGCTTTTTTATTTCAAGCTTTGTATATTAATTGACGTTCGACGAATGTTGTTACTCTTCTTTCTATGTAAAGTTTTTTTTTTTAATAGTTTCATACTTTCATATTTAGAAAAAGATGAAGCATGAAACTTTCGATTTCCTCTTGCAATTTTTTTTTCCTTTTTAAATCACTGAGTCATTTACAAACTTTTAATACCTCATTTTTGTCCGTGATATTAAAATACATTATTGAAAAAGAACAGCATTGATAAGTACATTTTAGCATACAAACTGGTATTGTATTAACATTTAGTACGTGCACAAACTAGAAATAATCAATTTGTCCTTTAAAATGTCACACTCAATAATGTACTTTTAGGGATTGCAAAATACTCGTCCACGGGTTTAGGGTCCTATGGAGCCCCACCCCAAATGAAGAAAATTTTGAATAATTTTTGAGAAATAAGACGGAGAGTGGGAGAAAAAAACCCTCAAATTCTTAACGGGGTGTAGTTTAGTTTTGCACTCCCCACTCCACCTCACCCTCACTTCAATCCCCATTATATATAAATATGTTTTTAATTCTTATTTAATAATTTTTATTTTATTAACTATAATGTCAATTACTAATTTTTTTTTATGTAATATAAATATTGTATGAATAAAAGAAAACCCTACAATATTTTTCAATTATGAAATATTGTTATATTTTCTTTTCTCTTTTAAGGTACTACTCTCTTTAAATATTTTTCACTTTTAATATCTTTTAAAGATATTGTTTCAAACTTTTAGAGATTTTTTAAAAGAATTTAAATACTTTTATATGGTGATGATTTTATTTTAAATCTCTAATTTTTAACTTACTGAAATCGTGTATCTATACTTACTATAAAATAGATAAATGGGGAATGAGATGGGGATGAAGAAATCATTCCCCACATGAGAATTCCTCATCCTCATCCCACTAAATTTATTGGGGAATGAGGTGGGGGAGTGAATACAAAAATTTCTAACATGGTGGGAAATATGGTAGGCCTCACCACCCCCACCACACCCCATTGTCATTCCTATATACTTTTTCCATAACATTTTTTTCTTAATGTTGTTGATGCAAAAAATTTGGTCATTTAGTAATAATTAATCTAAGGTGGGAACATACTGCGAGAGAGCGTGATCCTCTCGTGCTCAAAGATTTATCTGTTTATATTATCGGATTGAGTTAGACAAGACCCCGGTATAATTAAATGTAATAGACAAAATGGGATATTTGAAATTTATAACCAGTAGATTGAAAAAAATATATTTGAGGAATTAATTTGTCAACTCATAGAGGTTAGTCTAATCAAATAATTGATCAAGAAATCGCATTGAAATAAAATTTCCACAAGAAGATTACTAATATTAGATCATGTGTGAAATTTATTTATCAATGTTTCTCTATGCACTTTTTACTTTTAATCGCGGAACATTATGTATCAACGCCGCCCGAGAGTAATATTACTTTACTATTTTTTTCTTTTAGGTCTAGTAAACATTAAAAATAATAATAATAAACGATGTAAACACAATTATTTTGTGTTATAATTTAATTATTAATCATTCAATTGTTGACTAATTGATGAGTAATGCAATTCTACAAATGTTAAATTAAGTTACAATCCATGTACGCAACCCAAGTGCCCAAATATAAATTCAACGATTCTAAATTTCTAATTTTGAAAACGAAAAAAAGAAAAGAAAAAGAATTCAA
The DNA here is from genome assembly GCF_022201045.2 of Citrus sinensis. NCBI lineage: Eukaryota > Viridiplantae > Streptophyta > Magnoliopsida > Sapindales > Rutaceae > Citrus > Citrus sinensis. The sequence continues at coordinate 8,018,462 of NC_068562.1, read as the reverse complement.
GATTCCAGCGTAGAAGTTTCTGTAATTTATGAATTTAAAAAAGGTTGTGGAGCAAGTTGATCAAGAATGGCACAATAGTATATTCTCCAATCACTATGGGATCGACTCAATTATTTTCTTTCTTTATTTTTAATTAAAGTGTGTAATATTTAAATACTTTCCTTTTTATAAGGAAAGTGAGTAATTTTTCTTAATTATTTAATGAAAGTTTGAAATTAAAATATAGTCCCCAAAGATAGTGGAAATATATTCTAATTAAAATAGACAAAATTCCACAAAATTGAAATTTCATTTGTGTAGGTGAGATGAGGACAGCGATGATTGTGCATTAAATTTACTAGTTGACTCGGATCAACCCAGTCACTCCCCCCTTCCCAACGGACCCATTTACATTTAATTCATTGTCTACATCAAAATAAACAAATAAAATATCCCAATAATTGAATTAGGAGTAGTCGCCCAAAACCAAAATAAATTTCAGAAATTTATTAAAATTCAATCTTTTTTAATACTGAATTTCCTTGATTCGAATTAGAATTTAATTCAAACCCAATTATATTAAAATAAAATTAATTTAGTTAGACCAATCAACTTTGATTTTTTATTTTATTTTATTGTCTTCAAACGCACTAAAGGACGCAAATTTATTGTCGGCTTATTTTGAAGTGATAACATTTAATTTAATTTTCTTGTTAAGGTGGGTTTATCTTTACAGATAAATATTCTCTCATAATCTGAGTTCTTATTAATTTTTAAACATTTTGTATCATATGTCTTTAAGTAATAATATATAAGTATTTATTAACTATCAATCATCCATGTTTATTTTTACTTAGAAAGAGATCACATCATGAGATAATACTAATTTTATCTTTAAGTATTGAAAATAATTTTTGATGTAAAATTCTTACATAAAAATGCTTAAGAGTTGCATAATAAATAGAAGTTGATAATGCTCCGAGTTTACTCAAGTACAAATTGATTGGATGTCTAAGTATTTTTTTCCTCTTTCATAAGAATTTTCTAAGTTATTGAAAAGAAACCATTTCTTTTTAATCTCTGTTGTGAATTGAATATAAATTGTTGAAATAGCATATAATTCATCGAAGTTCAACAAATAATTTTATTCATTTCCTTACATTTTAAATCTCAAAGGGATAATAACATACAGATCCCTAATATTTCCAAAATCATAAGGAAGGCATAAAAAATACCATCTGATATAAAAATCAGTAATTCTATAGTTCGACTAAATTAAAAAAATCAAAAAGTTCAAACTATGCTCTTGAATTACTGTATTCTTGAATTAATGTCTAAAATAATGTGTTTACATAATTTTTTTAAATTTTAAATAATAACATTTTCATTAAAGCAGATAACAAGAATTACCATTATAAGTCTAATTGACACATAGGGAGACAATGTGCACAAGAAATACCTTCTTGATCGATATCTTCATTAACAAATATTTTGAAGAAAATAAAGTAAAACTCTCATAAGAAGTAAGAGTTCCTTTTTAACTCTTTTACACTATCCTCCATTATGATGGTTGGCTCTTTCAGTTGATAATGCGATAGAGCCTTTTATGGAATTTAATTTTTTATGGCATGAAATCCTCTATCTAATCCTTAAATACGTCAAATCTATAGAAAATTCACATGTTACACAAAAGACTAATAAAAAATTTTAAAATTACTACAAATCTAAATAATAGCGGAAAAAAGTTCACCATCTATTTAAATAAATTGAGAGGAGAGAGAATATTAATTAATATCACATTTTAATTTAACAACTTATTACATTATAGTTTAGTCATTTTATCATCGGATAACCAAATTTTGTATCATTTGGGATTAAAATATATAAAATATTACTAAAAAAAAGTGTGACATCGCCCAATTTTTTTTTAAAAAAAAATTACCAGTAAAGTGTAATAAAATTGTTCATTTTAAAGTGCTCAACAATAAATTCTTGACACTATAAAATAAATAAATTATCGCAAAATCTGGCGGCGGGAGAAACGCTATGTAAATTGTGCTTGTGTTGATTTTCATAAAAATACAAGGACTCAGATGTTACTACCCCAACTTTCTAAACAATTTTTTTTAATATAATTCCTAAACAATTTAAAAATAAAAATAAAACTCGTCCGAGTCACGCTACTCACACCCTACAAACAAGGAAGCAAATCCGAAATAATTTCATAACAGCTACGAATTCGCTAATTACAAACATTATTAATTCATTAGTCTTCACAATAATTAAAAAAAAAAACTGAAAATATAAATACAACATCCCCCAAAAAATAAATAAATAAATAAATGGGCCAGCAAAAGAAAACAAGAAAAGAGAAGACCAATGCCAACACAAACACAAAACTCAAACTCGACCAGTTGTGTCTCTGGTCGCCAAGCCGGTCTCCTTCTTCTTCTAAATCTCTGATCTTTCTCTCGAAGACGCTGTGTTTCACCTATTTACTTTCACTCCTTCACGTACAAAACATCGTGGTTTAATCTTTTTTTTTATTTACGTCCAAGTCGGCGAGTCTCATTGTAATTTTATACGATTGCTGCAGAGCTGTCTATTAATAATAACAATACTAATATTTGTAGATTCAGTGAAGAAGAAAGATTGTAGCTTTTATTGTTCTTGCTTTTTGTGTTTTTGCGTTTTTTTTTTTTCTGTTTTCGTTGTCGTTCAAAGAAAGAGAGCCCTCCGAGCTGAAGCTCGGGATCCCAATTGCAATGGCAACGGAGAAATGGATTGATTTTACCCACCAATATAATCCTTGTTTTCTTCAAAAGTTTACACTTTATGAAACGCGCTCGGTAATTTTTTTTTTTCTTTTTGGAACTTCTTTTACTTCCTTTGGCTTGATTTATATTATATTGTAATATGTTTTGCTCTTTGTAACAAATTTTGATCTTCTTATGATTCTTTTCTATTACCACTATTGTTGTTATTCATGCTGTTAATGAGAAAATATGATGTTGTTTTTTGTTGTTATGTTGATGTGTTGATGATTTTGCATTGGCTGCAATTAACATGATAGAAGATACAGATTTTGACTTATATTGTTCATAGAGTTTTAAGGAGTTATGACTTAGTTTTGTTGTTGTGTTTAATTGTTGCGTAGTGTTGATGGGATTTTTTTTTCTTTTTTTGGGTTTATTTATTGGAAGCAGAATTTTTATATATGTGGAAGGTACAAGAAAACAAACCTGTGGAGGGTGTTAAAGATTTATCGGTTAGAGCCATCAGAACTAAACATTGTTGAAGATTCTGCAACATATTCAGATTTTGAATACTTGGACCTGCTGAGACGGGTACACGATGGAAACAGATCGACGGGTGGACTTAAATTAGTTACCAAATGTTTTGGCATAGTTGGTATGTTATATTTGGAATATGTTCATATTAATGATCATAATTTGTTTCTTTTTGTAGTATTTATGGTGTTTTTTATTCATTGATTCAGGGTTTATAAAATTTTTGGAACCTTATTACATGTTGCTGGTCACGGGAAGGAAGAAGATTGGTGTAATTTGTGGCCACGCTGTATATTCCATAAAGAAGAGCGAGATTATTCCAATCCCACATTCATCTGTGCTGAGCAATTTGGCTTATTCTAAGAATGAGAAAAGGTCTTTTGTCAATTCCGCATGTAAATGTAATATGTACTTGGTACGCATAAAGAGACATGTGAACTTAGCATCAAGCGTCGTACATTATTCATTGTATTTAGATGAGAATTTGTGTCATTGTCTGATTGTTTTACTTTTGTCAATAAAACTATGTTGGACTAATTGTCTGTGTTTTGGCATTCTTAAGTAGACGAGTTCCACACTGGTGGAGGTAATCTCTGTTTCTACTTTCGTTAGTAAACCCTTTATTGTTTAAGTATTGGTGGGAGCTTCTGCCCTCTGGCAATTGCAGCTCGTCTACCTTTTTATGTGAGACGCAGAAAACGTCTCTTTTAAAGTTTCAGATTACTATGTTTGATGTTGTTGCATTTATCTTAGTTAATATCATTTGTAGAGCCTATTTCCATTTCATGTCCTGCATTTGTACAGGAGCAAACAACATTGCCGTAGGTGATGTTATTATTAATTGTTGATTGAGGCAAGGTATCATTGGGGTTTGTAGGGACAACAGTTTCTTTTCTTTTTGTTTTAAATTTATAGCTTTTTTTTTTCCTTAAATTCTTTCCACTTTGATCAATGTATTATACATGTTTTAACGTGCTTTGCTTTTCTTTCCATCCATTTTTCTCTTGTGATGTGTAGATACAAGAAGCTCCTCAGCTCTGTGGATCTTACGAAGGACTTCTTTTTCAGCTACTCATACAATATCATGAATAGTCTTCAAAAGAACTTATGTAATAATGGGACAGGACAATCACAGTATGAATCAATGTTTGTCTGGAATCATTTCTTGACTCGTGGATTTCGGAATACTCTCAAGAATAATCAGTGGACCATTGCATTAGTATATGGATTCTTTAAGCAGGTATGGTATGTTTGAAGGGTATCGTTTCTCAATTAATCTCATAAATGCTAGAAGCAAATAAGAAATTAATATCATGATATTCTTCTGAAGGTTATTGTTTATTCATATTTCTGTGTTGTGGTTTACCTATGGAGTCAGAATCTCATGGCATTTATTTCTTTGCAAACTTATTTGGTTATTCATTATAGTTGCTGTTAAGTGTTTTTTTGGGGTGTCAGATGTTGCTTTTTGTCATACCCTTATACTTACTGTTTATTTACAATATGTTACTCTTTATAGAGCTGCTGAAGTTAGGTTTTGTCATATGCTCTTTGTCAATGGACTTCCTTGGTCAAGTGTTTGTAGGAGTCGGGATATTGACAGGATGCTTTTTTGTTTGTTGATCCGCTTTGCTTGGAAGATCAATTGAACATTTCAATAATTTATGCTTGGCTTTCTCTTCCTTTCAGAATTTCTTTTCGATAATGTTTTTCATTTAATTAACCAGAGAGATCTAAAGTTTGATATGATAGTCGTGTTTTCATGCTTCATTATCCAGGAGAACCTTTCTGTAGCTGGGAGGGACTTCAAGTTCACTCTCATTGCAAGACGCTCACGGCATTATGCTGGCACAAGGTGTGATATTTTATTGTTAACAAATAATAGGTGTAAAAAATCAAATCCACTCTTTCTGATTTTAGGGCGACAGATTACTTAGAAGGATTAGTTAAACAGTTGATTCAATGTTTTCATTTGTGTTTGATCCTCCTAGAAGACCCCAATTTCTATGTTACATTTGTATTGAAGATGCAGATTCTGTTCTATTTGTGATATTTTATCTTTTCTTTGCTTATAGCTGATCTCATAGCTAATATGATTTTCACTTTGATTCTCTCCTGTCATATAGATATTTGAAACGTGGTGTCAATGAGAAGGGTAGAGTAGCCAATGATGTTGAGACGGAACAGATTGTGGTTGAAGATGTTCCTGAAGGATACCCAATGCAAATCAGTTCTGTTGTACAAGTCCGTGGATCGATCCCACTTTTCTGGTCTCAGGAGACGTCATGGATGAATATTAAACCTGACATTATATGTAAGCTTTGGTACATAATCTTACCACCCTCAAATTGTAAATCCCATGAATTTTTGCTGATTTTTTCTTTTTGTTTACAGTATCAAAGAAGGATAAAAAATATGAGGCCACAAGACTTCATTTTGAAAATCTTGCAAAGAGATATGGGAATCCTATTATAGTTCTGAATTTGATTAAGGTAGGTTTTCTCCAGTAACTGTGGAATTCAACCACTTTGCTTTCCTATGAGCATACTGTTGCAGCATTGTTCTATCTTAACTCAGTTCTGACATGCTTTAACTTCATCATTTCCCTTTTGGCTGCTATGTTGGGTGACTTACAGACCAATGAGAAAAAGCCTAGAGAAACCATTCTTCGTGCAGAGTTTTCAAATGCTATTCGGTTCATTAATAAAGATTTGTCAAAGGAGAATCGCCTAAAATTCCTTAGTTATGATCTCCAGAAACACTCTAGAAAGTACGATGGCTTCCCCTTGATTGCACAAATTATTTTAAATTTCCAGTCATTTGAATGGTTACTTACATGAATTGATCTTAATTGTTTTTATCAGAGCAATAAATGCCTTGCAAATTCTAGGCAGAGCTGGAGCTTATGCATTAAGTTTAACTGGCATCTTTTATTGTCAAGTGACACCAAAGCCTGAGGGATTGTTGAATTTATCCTGCATTGAGTAAGTTCCAATCAGAATACCATGTGTTTAATTTGATTCTTTTGTCATTCATCTTGACTTCTTGTGTCAACATGATGATTTAATATTCCTTCTTAGGTCAACCTTCATATTCTATTCCAAGTGATTATTCCTTCCAAACTGCTTTAAACTTAATAAAAAATAATATTGATAAAAATAAATGGTTGTAATTTCTTTCAAAATAATAGCCTATTCATTACCTTACTTAATAAGCATCCTTGCATTTTTTCTGCTTAACTTTCTTTCTAACTTTGCAATGTCGTGGCATCACAATGCAATACAGGAGAAGTGATGATGACTACCCTCAGAATCTATCCCATAAAAATGAGGATGCTGAGACTGTTGACAGAGAAGTTAGCAGTGGCAGCCATGTGCCGAGTGCAAATTTGTCTATCAAGGTACCAATCCTGCAAAAAGGTGTATTAAGGACAAATTGCATAGATTGTCTAGATCGCACAAATGTGGCCCAATACGCCTATGGGGTAGTGGCTCTTGGGCTTCAGTTAAAAACTTTAGGACTTCTCAAATCCCCAAATATTGGTCTAGATAACCCTTTGGCTAAAGATTTAATGGGTATCTATGAGACTATGGGTGACACTCTAGCTCTACAGTATGGTGGATCTGCTGCACATAACAAGGTAATCCTTGTACATGTTGGTTCAGTTTTGGAGAATATTGGTAAATTGTTGCTTTTGTATATGTTGACAAGATTCTAACAAAATTCATGTGTTTTTCATTTCTCATTGATAATTCTAAACAGATATTTTGTGAACGGAGAGGTCAATGGAGAGCAGCGACTCAGTCTCAGGAGTTTTTAAGAACTCTTCAACGTTACTACAGTAACACCTATGTTGATGCTGAGAAGCAGAATGCAATTAATGTGTACGTTAAATGAAAGCATTCTTTTCCACATCATTGTCTATAACTGAAATTTAAGCAAGTGTATTGTTCCAATTGATACCGGTTGCATAGGCATGGGTGTAATATAACATCTTAGTAACTGTTTGGCTTGATATTTTTGAGCAGATTCCTTGGTCACTTTCAGCCACAGCAGGGTAAACCGGCCCTGTGGGAGTTGGACTCGGATCAACATCACGTTATTGGGATTCATGATCCTAACGTTATTGAGAGTGCAAAGTAATGTCATCATTTTGAAGACCAACATTGTGTTTTTAAGATCGACTAAGTTATTCTTATCACTTTAAATTATGTGTAGGTCATTCTTCAAGAGGTCTCTTTCAGATGGTAATATTCTCAATGAGAGTGACTCATGTCTGATGGCTTCAATTGTTGGACACAATCAACCTTTGGCTGAAAGGGAGCACAGAGGTACAAAAGGTCTTTCGGAGTCCACTCCAGAGATCTCATCTTGTGAAAGTGATATATCATTTCCCAGGTCCGCTTAAATATCACTTCTATCCAAATTCGGAAATTAAGAAATGCTTGGAATGCGTTCCATTGGACTGACTAAATGTTGCATTTCTGTATAGGTATACACCCTCAATGCCTTTGTGGAAACAATGTCAACACATAGAAGAGGACCAATACCTTGAGTTCGATCCCAACTGTTTTGATGAACATGGGGATGCTTGTAACTTTACAAACTTTCTTGATTTAGACTGGCTTTCTTCATCAGGAAATTCTTGTGAAGAAGATGTATGCGACAGGTAGCTCCAGTGAACTACATAAAAGCATGTAGTTCTCAAATTATGCATTTAAGTTAAGCCAAACATATCCGTTGATGTCTTGTCTAATGTTCTTCAAATTATGCAGGTCGGTTGCAAGTGATTCAGGTTCCAGCCTAAAGGTCAGTGTTTTAAACTTTTCATTGCAAATGTGATTCATTTTACAAACCTTCCAGTTCATAAAAGCAAATTCTTGATTTTTTTCCCACTTTTTTCCATATCCAGGGAAGGGAACCAACAGCAACTGAACTTGCCAGCAACAATGTGTTGGAATATGATCAAAAGTTTGTGCAATGGGTAACGGATGGGGAGTTATTGTTTCGTTGAAGTTCATTGCGGCAAGTGTTCATATAGAACTTTTCTTTCTCCTAACCTTGATCAGAGTCAACAACCCATCCGAAGGATGGTGATTGCGTACAGAAATTTAAGCGACAGAAATCAATTTGAGAACAATCTTGGTTTTAATTCCGGGGATCATTGGTGACCCAGGACAGGTAGCATCATTTAACCATGGAATTTTGGAAGCGAAGCACAAGAGTAAATAGCTAATTCATTTATGAGCTCTCATCCGAACTTTTCAACGTTGTAAATAGTTTATCATTGTGCAATTAGAGCTCCAATTAACAGTTTCAGGTCATAGGTTTTAAATACTTGTCCACCATATTTATATTTTCTTCTGGTTAAAATGGAAGAATCAAACGAAGTATTGCAAACTAATCTCTTCCATCCTTGGATGTTACCATCAAATTATCATCAATTCTTTAGAAGATGGCAACTTTAGTCTCTTTCATCTAGGCTTTAGCTTCATAAAAATCTCTATTAAGTAATTATGAATCTTAAGATACGGGCCTGAAATTAACAATTATGTAAGATGGCTTCGCTGTCATTGGAATATCGGCTCCGAAATCTACAGTAGTAATTTTGTGATGAAAAATTTTCAGGACCTACGAGGAAGTGTGAAAAGAGGTGAAAAATCACCTCGAATTATTTGGCAGGCAATCTGATTAATTCAATCTTCAACAATACCCGGAATTTATAAAAATCAGAGTTGCTCGCCATACGCCCAAGGCTTTGTGAATTATGCTAGACTGTTAGTCGCCTGGGAGATTTTGAATTGGTATACCTCCATATATCAATAAACTTCTGTACTTTCACCTATTTAGGGATGACAAAATTACCTATAAACTTATTTAAATTCACTTGCGAAAACCTATTTGTATTGAAAAAAAATCCGTTGGATACTAGTGTAGGTATCCATCAATCCGCATTTTTCATTTTAATTATTTATATTTTTTATTTTAATCACAATAATTAAATTTAAAAAATTAAACAAAAATATATTAAAGTTTTTAATTCCTAAATCTAACTTATTTTCCTGCAACATATATACAATAAGTTTTTAACAAGTAGTAATTTTATAATTTTTATTATTGACATTTTATTTTGCTTTAATTGATTTTGTTTGTTTTGCCTTAACGGTAATTTTAATATTATTGATAATTCTTATATATTGATTAAAAGATGGTGCAAGACATTAATATTAGTGATGATTTACCTACAATGTAAATATTTTGTGTTAAATTAATATACTTTATGTATTTTTTAATGTTGAAATTTTAATTTCTTATTTACATTAATAAAATCTAAAACTAAATATTATTTACTGATTTTTTATGCTATTATTATATCTTTATAGCTTAAATTTTATCATTTAAGTTTTTACGTATTATTAAAAATATTCTTTTATATTCGTGATTTTAAATTAAAAAAAAACTCACTAAAAATCCACTACGTGAATTTGACACCTTTAACAGATAAATTCGTCTCAAAAAATAAAAATCCCCTGCAAGTTGCAGTCACATTTGTAATTTAAATTTTTTGAGTATGGATTTAGTAATTCTAATCCAGAATTATATAATGAGCAGACTTTAAATTTCAGGGAAGATACTCTTTGACGTCCCAGGCTCCAAGCGTAAGAGATTGGCAATGTCAGTATTGATAGATAAATTTAGATGACTCGGACAAATTTAACATACCAAAATATTAGGTACCATCATCATCATCAACAAAACCTAATTCTCAATGTCTAGAACTATAACTGTGCCAAAAAAAAAAAGATAAAAAAAAAAAAAGAACAAAGCCATAGTACTTTGCCGAACATAAAGAAGTTCAAACTAAAACATAGTTGTAGAAGAAAAGGCTTGAAATGATTGAAACAAAACTCTCTCAAAATAAAATTATTCCCAGCCAGTAGGTTGTGGGGCAGCAGAAACATCAGGAGCTGTAACTGCTGCCATTGGTGGTGCCGTAACTGCTGCCATTGGTGGTGCCGGCACTGCATCCCATCCATCCCCACCCAAAGGAACTGTAGCTGCTGGTGCTGCTGCAAGTGAAAATTCATGAGCTTAATGCATACACACTAACAAAGTAATAGCGCCTAAGTACTGAAGAATTTAGAATAGGAGGAACTTGATAACATCTGATTCCATAACAGCAAGGGCCAGTATCTAACCTTCTGGGAAATAGGGAACAACAGGAATGGGCTTCTGAACTTCACCACCCGCCCACCCACCATCAGCAATTTGGGAAGGCCATTGCTCACCACTGGTAAGATTCATGCTGTACTCTGCTGTAGCATAATCAATAGCAGCAGTTTCTTCTTCTTCAGCCTGCTTGGTTTCTTCTGGCTCCCTGTAGAAGAACAGATCGACCTGGGCACAAAGGAAACAGAAAAGTCAAATGGCAAAAATAGGCAAATAGTTAATGATAGAGAAGACCAAGCCATGTTCTAAAAACATTCAAATTGCATCTCAAAGAGAACAAGAAGATTCACAAATCTAAAAAGTAAATTGTCTTTCGAAGACATTTAACATTTATTTACCATCACATCCCACTTGTGGCCAGGACGAATAGTGCCGCGCATCTGGAGAACCATTCTAGCCAAAAGCCAGAAGAGACACCCAATGCTGTGTTTGCCCTTGTTATTGGCAGGAATGCCAATATCAACATAACGCATAGGTGAGTCAGTGTCACAAAAGGCAATGGTGGGAATGTTTCCAAGAGCAGCTTCCTTAATTGGCTGCAAAAAGATTATAGTATAATTCAATCATCAGTACAAACATACACCACCAACACATGCAAGAAATAACCAATCGGCAAAAGAGAGAACAGCAAAAATAATACAAAAAAAAGAGAACTAGACATGTATAGGACAATGCTTACCTGATGGTCTGTTCGTGGATCTGTTAGAATGAGAAGTCGGGGCTCATTGAATGATGTTTGCATTTGATTGGTAAATGTACCAGGAGTGTGCCTGCCAGCAATGGCATGGGCGTGAGTGTACTTTGCAAACTTCAACACAGCTCGCTGTCCATAGGGTCTAGCTGATTGGACAATAATGTCCCCAGGGTTTTCAATGGCTACGATAACCCTGGCCGCCATCTGTAGCTTCTCCCAAGTCTTGCCAAGATTGATAATATAAATTCCTGAGTACCAAAAACATGGAACCGGTAAACAGATTAAGAATTCAGCAATCCATCAAATAAATTCCAACAACGCTGAGCTAGTAGCAAATTTCCTTGCCATCCATATGATTTGCTTAGTTAATTATAATAGCATCAATCCATGAACCGACCAAATTTACCAATTTAGACTGATATAAGATCAAAGTAATCCAAAACAGAACTGTTGCAGTTTTAAATTTCAAAAAAATACATATTACAGAAATTTAAATGCAACAATACTATCATCTCCTTTCACAATCCTTAATTTCTAGGACACCAAAATCAAAAGTAAACATCTAGAGGTGACAACTAATCTTCCTTTGTTTGGATCACATAAGAATAATGAACAGCTCATCAGGACATAATGAAACTTGCAATCCCTCATAGATCATCCAACAATTCTCATACTTTCATACATAACAAACATGCGGTTGCCAGTTCAGTTACAGAAAATCACAGAACCGAAATCATAAACCATAGACAAACATTACACACAAAAAAATCTCATGTTGATACAAAAATCTCCGTATACCCAATGAATTACATACAACTCCAAATCTAAAACCATACCAACCCCCCCCCCCCCCCCCCCAAAAAAAAATATTCACAATACATAAACATACATACTACGACCAAAAATTTCAGCAGATAACAGAAAATAAAACCACCCAGATGAAAAAAAAAAGGGGTTATTAAGAAAACGAACCATCGTTTCGGCGCTTGAACACGTAACGTTCCATTTGGAAGTCACAGTTCTTAGTACCCAAATGAACTTCGGCGGCTAACATCATCTGAATGTCAGCCTCTTTCTGAGAGAGCTGCCTCGGGGCCGTTGCTGTTCCGGTCGCCATCTTTATTTCTCAAAACCTGCGAGAGAAAGCTGAGACTCGTGGTACCGACGGAGACTTCTGCTCGCTGGCTGTGATAAGAAGAAACCAAACCAACAATGGGGTTCATTTTATATAGTAAGTAGGGCAACAAAAACCCTAGTTTCTTTTGGTCCCATTTTCTGGAAACGGGCGGGTAAACAAAACCCACCCAGCCCATTATTTGGGCTCGTGGGTTTGTTCAACCCCACAGCCCAACCCAAGTCTTAAAGGACTAATTAACATTTGAATCCCTCTTTTTGTTAAAAATTATAAGTATTCCACAGTTTGCAAATTTTTTACACCGTCTTGCAATTGAATTTCGTCAAAAATTTTTAATACAGTGCAATAATTTGATTGTTATAACCCCAGAATCAAATTGTCTGATGGATTAATTTGTTTCAAAACTGTCAGAATGTAAGAGCTGAATTATTAGTTTTACTAAGAGGATTATAGTAACTCTTATTTATTATATAGTTTGTAATATATATAAATGGACCCTTTTGTAGTTACTGTAGCAAAATAGGGACTTATTTAGAAATATTTCGCAAACCATACTCTTTTTAAATTGTTATACTAAAATATAGGGGTTTAAACTTATCTTAGCGATTGGCAAAGTGGTAAAAGCATGTTAAAAAAAAAATAATGATACTATAATTCTCAAGTATTGCACATCTGTTTAAAGTATCCATGTCCTATATAACTGGTGCTTTAGTCTTTTAGACTGAATTATTGTGTTAACAACTTTAGCACAAGTAATTAAAAAAAAAAATCAGTATGGTCTCTTTTTTTTGTTTTTTTTGGGGGGGGGGGGGGGTTTATAAGACTATAAGAAGAATAATATCATCCATAAAATAAGTTTGGCTTTATTACTTTGTTTATATGGATTGATTAGTTGTTTTTCTTTTAATATATCTTTTTTTTTTTCATTTTAATTGAAATACCACACATATTTTTAAACCATGGGAAAATGTGAACTTATAAAAAAGTGCATCATTCTTTTGGATTATCATCCTTATTATTACTAAGGTTAATTTTGGATTATCTTTTGTGAACTGATCATTTTCAAATTACGATAATATTCATTGCATTAATCATCCTTATTATTACTAAGGTTAATTTTGGATTATCTTTTGTGAATTGACCATTTTCAAATTCCCCATTTATTTTTAAAAATCGCAATTTATCCCATTTTTTCTTTAAGAAGACAAAAAAAATAAATAAAACCATCAACCCACTCTCATTTTCCCCTTATCTTATGAACACAAATGTGGGTAACTTTAGGTTTTGAAAACTAAGTGAAAATTTTAAAAGTAGTCAATTCACGATGGAGGTAATTTGAAATTTACCCATATTATTATTATTATTATCATTATTAGAAAAGAAGAAGGATTAGATGCGTTTGGAACTACTTTTGAGAGGCTCAAAAGAGGTCTTTTTAAGTTAGAAATTAATTATGATGTTTGGTAAAAAAATTTAAAAATTACCTTTGGCAAAATCATCATATCTTACAATAGATTTTGAAAAACAGAGAATGAATAACTTTTCAAAATCTAATTTTGAGAATCTATTTTATCTTGAATACAATTTCATATATATCTTCAAATATGTTCTAAAATTTTAAAATTATCCTTACTTAATTGGAAAAAATCATCAAATTTAAAGAGACTATTATTAATACCAATAATATTGAGATGACAAAACAATAAAAAAACAAAAAAAAATATTAATTTTAGTAATCAATTATTGTATACACAATAGAACTATATTATATATATATGTTTACAAGTGTGTAAATAAATTTTATTTAACATCATGTCTATTTTAATTATTTGCATTCTTATAACAGTTTAGTAGTAAGATTTTCCAAGCACATACAATTATTTCTAAAACTCACAGCACTTTTACAATAAATTTAATCAAAAACTTAACTGATTCTCTTTAAAATTAATTATTTATACAGTACAACTACTAACAATTATTTTAAAAATTAAAACACTACCAAATTAGCATTCAATCTTCTTTACATAATAATTTATCTGGTCTTATTTTGACTGGGGGCCTAATGTTTTTTTCACTACTGTTGGATTGTGGGCTTAAGAACAAGGGGCCAACCGAGCCCACCCACAGATTACTCCGGGCAGCCCAGTTCCTGTGACACTAAAGAAACGTGGAAGTGGAACGCCGCCCTTTGGATGCTCTGAGCCTCTGACGAGGAATTTTGGAACCCTAAAACCTCTGTTTAAACCCTTCGTCTGAGCATCATCACCTCGACATAAGCAACAATGTCTGATTCAAAACCTTCAAAAACCAAAAACAAAGAAGACGTAGAGCTCTTGAAATCGGACATTGCTTCATTTGCTTCCTCTTTAGGTTTGTCTTCTGCTTCTGCTGCTTCCTCTGGCTTCAACGATTCTGATTTTCGCAAAACTGGCCCAATTAAACCCCAGAAAAAATTATCGAAAAGCAATGAAAAAGGTGGCGCTCAACAAGAACCCAGTAATACCCAGAAGCCAAATATCGCGAAATTCAATAAAAAGAACCAAAAACCAAAGCCTGATAAGAAGTTTGTTAAACCCCAGAAGCATAACGATAATGATAAAACTCATTTTGAGCAAGAATTAAGGGAGGAAATGGAAAATTCCAACTCAAAACCAGTGCCAAAGGCGCCAGTTTTGACCCTTGAGAGTGGTGCCAATCACGATAAGTACAAGAAAATGCCGAAGCTTCCATTGGTGAAAGCTGGCAATCTCGGTGTGTGGTATGTTGATGCTAAAGAATTGGAGGATAAAGTGCTTGGCGGTGAAGAGAAGAGTAATAGCAAAAGAGTGGTGGATTTGAAATATGTGGAGAGGAAGAGAGAGTTGGGAGAGAGGCTGCTGTGGCAGTATGTGAGTGATTATGAAGGATCAAGAGGGCAAACTGGGGATATTAAGATGTTGGCTGCCACGCAGAGATCGGGGACTGCTGCTGATAAGGTGTCTGCGTTTAGTGTTATCGTTGGGGATAATCCGATGGCCAATTTGAGGTCGCTTGATGCTCTTTTGGGTATGTTTTGTATTTCACGACATTTTATTCACAGTTGTAAATAAAAGTTACAAAATTTAAGAAGCTTCTGGTCTGCTATCTCTATTGCCTGTTTAAAAGTTGTTAGAGGTTCGAATCCATGAGTTGGGTTGTTCTATTGTTTGTATGTTGCAGGAATGGTTTCATCAAAAGTGGGGAAGCGGCATGCATTAACGGGGTTTGAAGCATTGAAAGAACTTTTTGTTTCAAGGTCAGCCCTTCCCTCTCTTCTCTCTAAATTCAATATAGAACTTGGGAAATCAGCAAAAAAGTTATTGTTTTGTGGCCTCCTAATAAGTGAGGGCTTTATTATGTGAAATGTCCTCAAGATTAGTTCCTCTCTGATTGCCACTCGCGTTTCCCTTTCATATTGCTTTATTTTATAGCATCCCATGATTGAAAAGTAAAAACAGTGAATATTTGAGTCATTGGACAGAACCAATTCTAATCATAAATGTTGCTTCTCTCTTATATCGGATTCCTTTGTTTAACTACTGATGCTTTTGGCTTTTTTACTAGTTCAATGCTTCGGTGCTTCGCTTAATTGTGACTTATACTGTTATTTTTCCAGTTTATTACCTGATCGTAAGTTGAAGACTCTTGTACAGCGGCCACTAGATAATCTCCCAGAGACAAAAGATGGTTATTCCCTTTTACTTTTTTGGTATTACGAAGAATTCCTGAAGCAGAGGTATTTTCAGCATCTCTTTCTTTCTTTTTATGCTGCTATCAAATTTTTATATTTTTCACCTTTGAAAAAGAAATCAAAATTTAGGGAATTAATCTTTTGATTATTATTTTTACCTGTCTCCATTTACCATATTGCCCGGTTTGTTCTTAGGCATAGTTGCATATGATCTATATGTTTAAATCAATTCTATGAACTACTAGCGAATGGGAATTGAATGACTGAAGTGTTATGTTTGAATTTTCCTAAGGAGTTGAATGGAATAGAGGATTGATTTTTCTTGTTTATGCCTTCATGGTCACGAGGATTAATGAACTTCATGTTGAGACATACAAGTTTATGTTTCTATTGAGTTTCATTTGAATTATCTTTTATGAATTTGATGATAATTAGTGCTTTTTGCTTTTCAAGAGAAAATAGTTCTAAGAAGACACTCAATTGGTTTTTAAGAATTTTTATGATTGCAGCCCACTTTGTGCCAAATCAGAGCCCATTCTTAGATTTTCTTTGCAGCCTGTTGCCTGCATCATATGTACTAATCTAAGTTGGGCTCTATCCATTTTGCAGATATGAACGCTTTGTTCTTGCACTTGAGGAGTCATCAAGAGATGTGCTACCTGTACTAAAAACGAAGGCCTTGAAGGTTAGTCTATAAAGCACAGCTGTATATATGTGTTTATTTGTATGCATCTACATATGTATTTCGATATGATAGCATTTGGCTAAAACTCGTTGTGTACTGATTTCACTTTTAGATAGTTTATGCCCTCCTGACAAGCAAGCCAGAGCAAGAGCACAGATTGCTTTCTGCTCTAGTTAATAAAGTAAGTTTCAATTGGATCTTTCCCTCCATCTGAAGATATTAGTCACTAAGGCCAGTGCTTTTAGTATGAGCTCCCGGAACTGGTTTTATGCCTATTCTTATGTTCTGATTACTGACAGCTCGGAGATCCCCAGAATAAAGGTGCATCAAATGCTGACTTTCACTTGTCGAACCTTTTGGCTGATCACCCAAATATGAAGGTATACCTAGATTGTGAATTCTTATTCTCTGTCAGTTGAAGTATTCGAGGCCAACGCAATTGTGTTTGTTTTGCCAATTCCTTTATCCCATCTTTTATAAGCTTGGACAAATTGAAACTTTATGTTAGTTGGAGATGTTGATACTAAATTCCTAGTGGGGAGGATCAGTTTGCATTGGAGTTGTTATGCCTTGAATCTAGCTAGATATGCCATATCGGACCCAGCTTGCTTGGGCAGTAGGAATTTGTGACAGCTAAGAAGTTGTTTGCAGGCTGGTAAAGGTTAATTTGGAAATTTATAGAAATGCATTTTGGTTGTGAGGCGATTTCTATTAGTGAACTGTTTACCCTGCTTTCTGCTTTAACATTCACATTCTACAGAAGAAAGATACATGAGTTACACCGTTGTTTAATTTTGTATGTATAACACAATATCTACTTTCCAACCACATTTTCTGGACATCTGATAACATGCTTAATCTATGTTGCATTTTCACGTTTTTGGGGAAAAAAATGCTTCCTCTTGGATTCAGTTTCTGATGGATCATGTTCATTAGAAGTCTATTGCTATTTCAAATGGGCATCAAGCAATTTGCAAAACAGTGGTGACTTTACACTGTATAGTCATAATAATTAAGAACATCTTTTCTTTGCAGGCTGTTGTAATAAATGAAGTGGATTCTTTTCTCTTCCGGCCTCATTTGGGATTACGAGCAAAGTACCATGCTGTAGGTTCAATCATATATACTACAAATAAATTGTCTAGTACAATTTGGATTATGCTTGTTGATCCAACCACCTTAATATCCCGAGAGTGTATTTTTCCAATCTGTTGGCTTCAAACATTTTACTAGAATTTTGTTTATTTATGATGGGATGTTTACATCTTGTTATTTGATGTTAAAATTATCCGGTTGAGGATAATATTATTTTTGCATAACGGTTAAAATTGGCATCATGTCTATCAGAAGTCTTTGTTTCTCATGTGCTAAACTAATTATGATCATCTGGACTATAAATTAATTGATTTTTAGGCTGTTTCTGTTCTTCTAGATTCTTGTTCAACCCACCTCCCGGCGACTAGTATTGACTTTGTTTCGCCTGCAATGATTGTTGATCTGCTCACATATGCAGGTTAATTTCTTGAGCCAAATTCGTCTTAGCCATAAAGGGGATGGACCAAAGGTGGCAAAACGCTTGATAGATGTCTATTTTGCATTGTTTAAGGTATTTTTGGACTTTCAATGCTACTTCGTATTTATGCATTTTTCTATCGCCTTCTTTTTTCAGATAAGCTTTGCGCTTTCTTCTACATGTGCTGTTCTGTTTATACTAATTTCATCAAATTATCTGAACATTCTATCTTTCATAAATGTGGGATCCTTTCTACTGAGGGTTTGCATAGTTACAAAATCAAAATCCATCTAACTATACTAGATTGTCTTAGAAATTGAAGTATTCGCAAAATGATCTCAGGTACTAATAACTGAGGCAGGTGCGGGGGATAAGATGGATAAGAACAGCAAAACAGGGAATAAACATATTTCTACTTTCTCAAAGAAGAGTCAACTAAAGATCTCACCAGAACCTCACATTGAACTGGATTCTAGGATTTTATCAGCTCTTCTGATGGTCAGTATATATCAATTCCTTTCACTGCAGAGGTTACAGCATATATGACAGTAAAAGAGTTGCTGAGCTTATTGGCTTTTCGAACATTACTTGGGGGTTTTCTGACTGTGATGTCATCTGGTCAGGGAGTTAACCGAGCATTTCCTTATGTTTCAAGTAATGAAGCTGATGACATTATTGAAGTGCAAACGCCAATGCTCTTTAAACTGGTAAAAGCTCAAGGGCTTACTGCTAGTTCATTATTTTTATCTTGCAACAAAATTCACTCAAGTAATGGCTAGATCCGTTTACTGATTAGGATTATTGTTATCATGACACTAGATTTCAAAATAAATATATTATGCAGGTTCATTCAAAAAATTTTAATGTAGGAGTTCAAGCATTGATGCTTCTTGATAAAATTTCATCCAAGAATCACATTGTCAGTGATCGGTTTTACCGTGCCTTGTACTCCAAACTTCTGCTTCCAGCTGCCATGAATTCTTCTAAGGCAAGTAAATTGGGGTTAATATACATCTTTTGTTTGAGAGCATTTGAGAGCTTGACCATGGAATGTAATTGGTGCCTTTTCCTTTTCCTGATCATGCACCATGCAATGCCATTGCAATTTTAAGAATTAATTAAATGCATGCTTCTATGGGATGCAAGATGTTTTTTACCTTTAAAACAATTGATTTGTGATTTTTTTTTTTTTTTTGGTGGTATTGAAATTATTACTCATTTATAGTATGTTAGCTTCAATATCTTTTACTTCACTTGAGAGTCCTTGGAGGCTGATTAAAGTCCTTTAATATGCTTGCCTACCTCGGTTGTCATTGAAATCTAATGACCATCCAGGTTTTGCTCACTTCTTTTCCATATGTGCATTTCTCTTGTTTTCACTTTGGCTTCGATAACTTCAATTAGAGACGATGAAAGGGCCGAAGCAATTGAAACTGATCCTCTACCACTTCTCATCTTACAGGCCCAAGGGGATACAATCATTTGATGTAGCATTGCCTTTATGTTCACTGATTGCCTTAACATTTTCCAACCTGAATTCCGTAATACTCATTCACAATTTTTATTAACAGTTAATTTAGCAGAGAGTTATAGTAAGCATGCATCTGTTTTCAAAGGTTCAGTTGCCCCTTTTCCCCCCCAGGTTATTAACATGGTCTCGTTTTCAGGCAGAAATGTTTATTGGACTTCTTCATAGAGCAATGAAGAATGATGTAAATTTGAAGCGAGTAGCTGCCTTTTCAAAGCGTCTGTTGCAGGTTATTTATATTCTTTATTCCCTCTTTGCATCCGTCTTTCCTTTGAATATGCTTAGATAGCTTTCCCAGAATTTTACAGTTTTTAATTTTGTTATTGGTGCTGACCAACTGAATTTTGCACTGTTTGCTTCCTTGCCTTCTTGACAAAGTTAGGTTAACATGTGCTAGTTTAGGTTTCAGACATTCCTTTTTTTTTATTTTTTTATTTTTGGGCATTGCTTAGTTGCTATCAATTTGTAAGGGCCTGCATTCCTTTTCGTATAAATGAACTTTATATCTTATTCATTTTCTCTGGAGTAATGTGGAAGCACTGATGACGATTAAAACTTGCACAAGGGAATTGCATATGATAGAACTGCAGCTTTTTGGTGTTCTACACTCGAGTGGAGTTTGACTATTTAAATACTTGAACAGGTTGTGCTCCAGCAGCCACCTCAGTATGCTTGTGGATGCCTCTTCCTTCTCTCTGAAGTTCTTAAAGCGAGACCCCCTTTGTGGTAAGGCTTGTTTTAATCTAGTTATGGTCTGTGCTAGGTCATGCCAATGGGATGATGAAAATTTAACGGTTCTTAATTAATAATCTTTCTTCTTCTCATAGGAATATGGTGCTGCAGAATGAGTCCGTTGATGAAGATCTTGAACATTTTGAAGATGTTGTAGAAGAAACTGATAACGAACCAAGCGATGCATCAAAGATAGAAGAAAATGATGTCAAATTAGTTAAAAGAACTGATGATGCAAAGTCTGACAGTGAATCTTCAGAAGATGAAGACATTCCTACCTCTGATTCTGAAGAAGATGTTTCCGATCAACCAGAGGAACTGATCATCAGAGACAATCCAAAAGACCTTCAGAAATCAAAAGCACCATCTCATCATGTGCCGCAACCTCCTACATCTTCTAAGTCTTCTCTGCCTGGAGGATACAATCCGCGACACAGAGAACCTTCTTACTGGTATTTTTTGTTTCATTAATTTCTTTTGGTCTCACCTGCTTGCAATAAATATAATAGTTGTCGCACTAATAGATGTCAGATCATATCTGATGACGAGAAATTGAAGTGCCATAGCACATCTCATTTAATTCTCATCACCATCAGAAGTATGGTAGACAAACGATTGAACAGCTGAAATAACTGCTCCTACTATTATTCTTTCTGTTTATAGGGTTGCTTAGTTTTAGCTTTTAGATTATACTCAGATACTGTTCATTTTCATGACTTTTCTTTGTCAATGAATCAACAGCAATGCAGATCATGTGAGCTGGTGGGAGCTGATGGTACTTGCTTCACATGTGCATCCATCTGTTTCAACCATGGCTGGAACTCTTCTTTCTGGGGCCAACATTGTATACAATGGAAATCCATTAAGTGATTTAACACTTACTGCTTTTCTAGACAAGTTCATGGAGAAAAAACCAAAGCCAACTACATGGCACGGTGGTTCTCAAATTGAACCTGCTAAGAAGGTTAGCTTTTTACTGTTTCCAAAGTACCTACTTTAGCTCTTCAGATTATACATTTTCATCCACATAAACGGTGGCTGCCATTCTATTCTCTGAAACACTCCTTTCCTTTTCTGCAGCTTGATATGAACCACCAGTTAATTGGCCAAGAGATTCTGTCCCTGGCTGAAGTGGATGTGCCCCCAGAAGATCTCGTCTTCCACAAGTTTTATATGAACAAAGTAAACACCACTAAGAAACCAAAAAAGAAGAAAAAGAAGAAAGGAGCAGAGGATGAGGCGGCAGAGGAGTTGTTTGATGTGGACGGTGATGATTATGAGGTCGAGGGTGGCGATGAGAGTGACAATGAAGAGATTGACAATATGTTAGATTCCACGGACCTTTCATTGGTAGGAGATGGTGATTATGATTATGATGATTTGGACAAAGTTGCTGATGAAGATGATGATGACTTGGTTGGTGATGCAAGTGATTTAGAGATGGGCGCTCCTGATGATTCTGCAGAGAGAGAAGATTTTGATACTAACTATTTCAGTCACAGCGACGACGATGATGATAATGTACAACTTAATATTGGGGCCGAGGATGATGGTAGTGATGAGGGCAGCAAATTGGGTAGACGAAAACGGAAGAGGAAATCCCATAAGAAGGCCGGGGCAACGCCATTTGCAAGTCTTGAAGACTACCAACACTTGCTAGACGACAATGATCCAAGCGAAATGAAATCCGCTGGAGAGAAAAAACTAAATTTGAAAAAGAAAAGGATGCCATCTATGTAACTTTCACCATGAGTACTTCTGGCTGCATCGACGACCCTTGAACCCTTCCCAGCCTATCAAGAAGATATATAGCGATTGGCGCGAATTAAGTGATACCTCTTTCCGGTAATCTTGT
Source organism: Citrus sinensis (assembly GCF_022201045.2). Taxonomy (NCBI): domain Eukaryota; kingdom Viridiplantae; phylum Streptophyta; class Magnoliopsida; order Sapindales; family Rutaceae; genus Citrus; species Citrus sinensis. The sequence goes on along the minus strand of NC_068562.1, from coordinate 7,996,112 downwards.
TAGCGTTAGTCCCTCTCTTGCAGAAGGGACGGAAGTTTTGAAATGATCCGGGTGGCTTAATGTTTGTACCATCTAATCTTTTTGCTTCTAAATTCACCTATTGTACACTACAAGCGTTGATCCCTTACTTGCTGAAGGGACGATAGTCTTGGAATGATCGAATGGGTTAATGTTAGTACCACCGAGTCTTTTTTCCTCTACATTTTCATTACTTGTACGCACATTGAAAACCATTTATCTAGTTCAAAGTTCAATCTATTTTCCACATCAAGCAAATTTGTATTCCATAACCAGGCCTCCATACACGGTCTGCTCATTTCTTCCATTGTTCTGTATAGTGAAAACAAAGAGAGAGCTTCAATTTAGAACACAATCTTTCATTACTACAAGCACACGCTACATTATTTCGTGGAACAATCCCACTTTAGACGGGAATCCTACTAATACCAAAATCTATTGATACAAAAAAGGAGACACAGAATCAGAAACCCATCGGCAACACGTGGATTTGTACATCCCTGCCAGTTTCCAACTTTCCAATATCTACTTCAAAAAATGGCGACTTCCACAGTCTTGGGCTTTGCTGGGGGAGGTAGCTTCTCAACAACAATTGTCAAAACCCCATTTTCACATTTGGCCGAGATGGCCGACACATTGGCATCTTCCGGCAACTTGAACTTCCTCAGCAGCTTATGGGGTACCCTCCTCTCAAGCCTGATGTACTTGCATCCTTCCTCTTCGCCATCTTCACGTTTTCTTTTCCCATTGCTCCGAATTACCAAGGTTTTCTCATCTTCAACCGTGACCTACAGAATCCAATCATCAGTGAATAAAAAGTAAAAGCAGATGGCATTCACAAACATAGCAGACTGTTGAGGAAATTGCAAATTCACGATAACATACGATGAAAATATAAATTTGTCATTGCAAAAATTACCTGGATATCAGATTTAGTGCGACCAGGAACATCCATGAAGAAAATGTACTCCTTGGGGGAATCCAAAATATCAACGGGAATGCTACTCACTCCCTTGCTTTTATTTGTCTCTTGATGAGGAGACCTTGAAGGCGTTGTGAACTTCTCCATTGTCTCTGGTATATCAAACAAATGGTTCACTGCTGCTGCCACATCATCAATTACTCGACTCATTTTCAACTCTCTCTCTCTCTCTCTCTCTCTGCAAATGCCAGTGAATTAAAATTGTTAGATACTTCCACTTCAACCGCAAGAAATGTTACCAATGGACCTTTGGTCCAATGGGAGAAGCCTTGCACTTACAATGTTGAGTGCAAGGGTTCGAGCTTCCATAAGAGCATTATGGAGGTTAGTTTCAGTTCTTCTTCAATTATCAATTAATTGAGTGGAGACAGTCTCTCCCTTACGAAATGTGAGTGGAGCAGGCACCCCTCGAATATTAGAGAGGGTTTAAAATATCTGGACATATACTTCAGTGTGTCAATGTATGATAGTGGTCCCAGTTATATAGTATGATTGTAAATATTAATTGTAATGTCTGATGTAATGTCAGTAATATCTCTGTATATCAGACTTAAAAAAAAAAAAAACCGCAAGAAATGTTCTGTTTCTTTTGAGGAATAACACCCAGATCCCTGATTTTAAAAATTATTCCGATAAAGAGAATTTGTTTCATTTATATCTAATCAGTCCTTAACCAATAACCAATAACTGCTATTTAAATAACCAAATTACCCTCGCATCAATTTAGCACTAAAGTGTCCTTCAGTCATTTTAATATACATGAAGGACCTGTTTGCAAAAAAAAAAAAAAAACTAAATCCATTTTTCCCAACAGAAGATAACAAAACAAAAATTAGGGACCCAAATGTTATTTCCTCATCTTCATTTGGAAGATTGAATCATCAAACATCTAAATGTCTAGAGATGTTAAGTTCTTGAGTAAGTTGAAAAGCAATTTTTGGTTGAAAAAGAAGAGAAAAGGAGTGCACAACAACAGGCAATTACTTACCCTTGTTCGCAGCGTTATGAATTTGCGCGGGAAAGGAACTCCTGCGAGAAGACGCGGCACAGCGCGAGAAAAATTCGTAATTTTAACGGGATTTGTGTATATACGGCTACCAGCTTGGGCTTCGAATCCTGCTTGGTTCAAGAGAAAAGTTGAGTGGATATTTAAAAGCGAAGAAGAGAAAGTTCGGGAAAGATTCAGTGCACAACGGAGCTCGAACAATCTGGAAAAAACCACTCCCTAGTCCCTTGTGGAGGAGTCCTACGATTACACGTGTACTTTTCGTTGTCTTTTATGTCTACGTGGCTTCATTACAATGCCTTTCCCTTGATCAAATTCAAGCTTCTTGAGAAGCATGAATATGATAAAATAAAAAAAATAAAAATTAGCTTCATGAATCACGAAAAGTATCACTTTGGAATATCAACTCATCGTAAATAGAAAGAGATGAACGCACATGTGATAATTAATTGATTTTTTGAAGATGATAAAAGAAATTTGAAATTCACTCTATTCAATTGGCCGAATTTAAATAATTATTTTATTATTATTATTATTATTATTATTATTATACTTTCTCGAAAGTAAAAATGCATCCTAACCTCGACGGTTAATTAAATGCAATTCTTTTGATCACAGATGGATTCATAGCAATTTTCCTTACTCAAACTAGGCAATATATAAGTTGCCTAAAATATTTGAACTTCAATTATTCATTACGGGGAACAATCATTTGTTAATTATTTTCATTTAACTCATTAACTATGGAGTCATGATTCCTTTTATCAGAACATCACATGTGGATGCTAGTATTTAACTGTATTTGACTTAATCACTACCCCCCAACAAAGATCAAAATTGTTGATGTTGTGTTTGATTTGTGTCTGCTTTTGAAATTCTCAAAAGTTATATATTCTCTTAGCTTTTATTTTATTAATTCCTATGCATGTCTAATATGCTAAGTTGATTAATTAGGAGAGAAGAATAATTAGTGATAATGATTATAAGATGGTGATGTCTATCGTGGCATATGATACGAATCTTGAAAATCCACAATGCTTGCAGCAGGTGTTTCTTCTAAGCACATGATCTTCTTTCTCAATTGGGTTTCCCACCACCTGCAGGCCCACGAGCACAGCAAATCCTTGCAGGCAGGCAATGCATTATAAAGTACCCTAATAATTATATTTCCCACTAATTACAATAATTTATGTTCATCTGTTACCGCATTCTAGATAAATTTCAAAATAATCAAGAATGCTTCTCATTGTATCACTGGGTTGAGAAAAATGAACTTAAATAATCTATTTCTTAGAAGAGACTATAACTTTTCTTCCTAATTAATAGTTTTGACGGCTCATTTCTTATAATTTTTATAATACCCTGTTGTCCTTTTTAAATCAAAACTTAAAAAAAAAAAAAAAAACTAAAAAGTGGTTAATCTATTCATAGTTGGGATGAGGTTTTTTTTTTTTTTTAGTTGAACTTTTGATATTAAGTGGTAATATTGATAGGGCGTGATAGTAGATAATGAAAATTATTAGGGTCATTCGTAAAAGCTGTAAAATATTATGAGAAAAACGAGATAAAATTTTATTTAATTTCTATATTTTGATGTCAGTACATGTTTAGTTTCTGTATTTTTAAAAATACTTCTAAATATCTCTGTCGTTAAATTTTTGACACTGGTGTCGTTATTTTATGTTCTTTTTGGTTTGCTTTTACAATATTACTCTCTTACAATAATATTTCTTTTTAAGACATTAATAAAAAGAAAAAGATTCAATTACTAATTTAACCCTAAAAATAAAATATATATATTAATTTTTGTGGAAGCTCATATATGTGCAAAAAAATTAAATTACAATTTTTTAGATATTAATAAAAAATTAATATATTAACTATTTAGTAGAGTGTTCCATAAAAATTAATATATATTCTTTTTATTTTTGGGATTAAATTGATAATTTATTTTTTCTTTCTTTTTATTAATGTCCTAAGAAAAAGAAAAATATTATTATAAAAGAATAATATTGTAAAAATAAGATAAAATAAATATAAAGTAACAACAGGGGCATCATAAATTTAACGACAAAATATATTGAGGTATTTTAAAAATATATGAATTGAATAGTACTACCTCAAAATATAGGGGGTAAAATAATTTTTACCGGTTAGCTTGTAAATCAAAAGATACCAGTGGACCACTCGTAATAGATGTACCTAGCAAGCTAGCTAGCTAGCTAGCTATCTAGGTACCCCAACAGCTGGTCGTCCTTAATTTGTTACCATGATGATTAGTTGGACCACATAAAAATCTTTAATTTACTTGAATTTCCGAAGTCTCTACTCATTAATATATTGCTTAAATAGTTAATTAATGAGATTATCGTTAGCAGCTCATGATTAGATCATAACTTCAAAGTGAATATAATATTTGTAAACATAACAATGAAGCATTAAAAGTCATGTCAAATTAGAGCAAGAAATTAAGAAACGGCTGACTTTACAGCAAAAGATAATTTGTCTGCGCATGTTCTTCTGTTATCATTGTTGTTGGCTGCCGGGGGCTGCATGCATGAAACGACAATAAAAGGACGCTTGTTGGTAACATAAAAAGCCGAAAACGACACACTATGTAGGGACAAAATTAATCGAGTACCCAAAAATAGTAACGCATAAGAAGATGCTCGATACTTGCTTGGCACCAGCTTGAAGCATTTTGTTTTGTATGGTATGGTAACTTCTTCTTCTTTTTTTTTTTTAATTTGAACCAAAGAACCAGTTGGGGGATTGGGATTCCCTTCATGGGAACTAGTGATTGCTTACCAACAAACAGCTCTTGTTATGTTTGTTGCCCATGTTCGTGCACGAACAAGATCAAACAAGAACCGAACCCAATACCCTCCTTCATTTTGATTCTTTTCGCCAAAATTATTATTGAAATTTTCGGGTGTGAATTGTCCTTTTTTTTTTAAATCCCGATTTCGATTAAAACTATTTCACGTATAGTAATTAATCAAATTTCAGAACATTTAAATACGACTTAGTTTATAACATTTGTCTGCTATTTATTTACTTTTTATTATATGTGTTTCGTAAAATAAAAAATTTCAATAAATCAGTTATATATGTGTACATAACATACGATTAGGACTCTCTTAGAGAATCTTCTCCTAAGTTAGGAGAGTTTTTAATTTTCTTTTATTTTATTTTTTTTAATACTAGTATTTGATTAGAATTTACCATCTCTGCAAAAATTAACATGAACATTCTCTCAATTAATTAACTATTAATTTATATCTTATACATACACACATCTCCCTCGTATGATTTTGGTCCGATTTATTCACGCGGGCGTCACCTGCCAAATCTTTATCATGTGGGTTACTCTTAAATGATCAACTCAATAAACAATTAAATTGAAAAAAAAAAGAAAAAAGAAAAGAAAAGGGGCTAGGCTAATTATGTAAATTTACAACCGAGAGTATCGTTTTCATTTCGAAAAAAACCAAAAGACGGCCCACCAGCAAAAGCCAAACTCAATAGCAACTAGTTTTGCGACTTGAAAAATCATATTCTTAGCTGGTTTATATCAAACCGTGGGCAATGAACGTAATATATGCGTCTTCATATGTCTCTCTCTCTCTCTCTATATATATATATGTATGTATATATATATATATATATATTATGTATGAACCTTCCTTGTATCCTCCTCATCAGTTCACAAAAATCAAAATCCTCTCAATAATTTTCAATCTCTTTGTTTCTCTTAAATCACTTCGTTCGCCAATAATTATTAGGCAATGGCCAAAGTTGGTAAGCTCACAAAGCTCAAGTCAGCCATGAAGAAACTGCCATCGTTCCCTCGGCTCTCACGCAGCACAAGCATAAACTGCTCTTTGATGTTCACATCTGCGGCCGCAGATTCTGATCATCATCGCAAGATCGTCAATGGTGATAATAATGTTAACGCAAAGGAGCTTCATGCAGTCTACGTAGGGAAGTCGCGGCGACAATACTACCTGACTTCTGATGTCATTTGCCACCCTCTCTTTCAAGAGCTGATTGAAAGATCAGGTGGGTTTGATGATGAAGGTGAAGTTGTGGTTGCTTGTGAAGTTGTGTTGTTTGAGCACTTGTTGTGGATGCTCGAGAGCAGCACTGGGACTCAGCTCGGATCCATGCAGGAGCTTGTTGATTTCTACACTTGTTGATTTTGAGTAATAATAAGTCAAGTTGTAATTAAAGAGAATGGTTAGTATTAGGGCTTCTTATTATTATTATTATTGTTAACGCAAAGAAAAATAACGATGATGTGTTAGCTAGTGCTTGTAACCTATCAACTTTGGATGGAGAGAAATTAACCCATTCGTTGAAAGGGGAATCAAGGTCGTTTCAGGAAGAAATTTGATTAGGAACTGTCATTAATTGATTATCTTGTATGTTTTTGGAAATTTGTTCAACAATATTAACTATTTGGCTTATGCTGTGATTCCAATTTCTATTTGCCAACTCTATTGCTTCTGTTTTACTCATGTTTGCTCTTTCCCACCTAATCCCTTCACTAACTAATTAGCTAGTGCCAACTTTGAACGATGCATGTGGCCGTAATCACAAGGAAATCAAATGAAATCTCCTTTCGGATTTTTTTTTTTTTTTAAGTTTTCATTTTGTGGCAATTCATAAGCACTTTTCACTCTCCACAGTCTCTTTCATCACCTCAAAAGTTATGATTATTACTGACCCATAAAAAAAGGATTTTGCAATAAAATCAAAACACATGTTTTTGACAAGGTTGTCGTGTTCAATTTTGATTATATAAGATTTTAATTGAAAATCTTGTCCATATCTCAAGGCAATAAATCGGTCCCTCCCTTTGTATATGGTCCAACTCCTAGAATAGAACTGATGAAAACTTGGCTAGCAGTACAGTCACGTTCCCAATTTTTTAAAGCTTTTTAGCAGTTGAGTGGTTAAAATTGACATTGTTAGGTGCAGTTTTTATTTCACGATCGTGATCATGATCAAGGGACAACACAATATCAAATAGAGCCTTGAACACTTGGTGAAAAAACTGAATGCACTTGGTTAAAATCACCTCTACAGCTAGCTAGAGTCTTCATCAATCAAGCAATATTAATCATGTGTGTACATGTTTAGAAGTTATATTATGAGAATTGCTTTTGCTTAGGCTAGTCACCACCACCCCCCCCCCCCCCCCCAACAAACAAAAAAAAAAGGGGGGGGGGTTAGTTCGGTCACTGGTGAAGCTAATTGAATTAGGGTTTCTTATAATTAATGTTAGGTTCATCACCAGACAACACTCAAAAGAAAGGCAAATAGTTATATTTTTATTGGACTTTGAAAGTGTAATATGCTGTGCTGGGAATGATTAAATTAAAGTGGCAAGGTGGGGACATAATAGAAAAATGTGGGGTCATGTTATTTTTCAAATATATATATATATATAGAGAGAGGAAGCTGTACATCAAAGTTTGATTTTAGCATAAAAGTCAAGGTTATGCGTAGTTTAATAACCGAATGATTGGGGTAGTTAGGAATGCTCTACTTTTGCAGTATCTGTCTGTTAACCCTATTTTATAACAAAAAAAAATTGATATGTTTATTGTTATCTTTAACAAACAAATAAATATTATAATTGACAATTTTATGTCTTGTTAATTAGCTTTTCTTCAGCTCAATTACTCTCTTCCATTTCATATCAAGGCACCAAACTTTAGAAGAGGATTTTGACCTTTATAGTAATTATACTAAATTAAATATTCTTCGAATTTTTGTGAATGGCTTACTCGTCAAATCTTCTTGCCCACTTTGGTATGAAAATGACTTCTTGAGAATGTAAATTGATATCAAAATTATGCCCATTTGAGTATAATCACTAAGAAAATAAGCCACTAGAACTGGAACCAACCTTAAATTATAAAATTCGCCATCCCCCAATTAGTAATTAACTCAAAAATAAAGCTACCCAATGATTGGCACTGAAACCAGCATAATCAAAGCTTCTTGCTTCCTGAGTTTCCTAAAATTTTCAAAACCAGTTGACATTAATTATTACTATGTCATCAGCTGTCTGTCAAGTGCCAACCTGCCCTTGTTCATGTAAATTAAGATAGCACTTGAAAACGAAAAAATAAAATAAAATAATAACATAATGAAAACATGTAATTTTGTAAATGTATTATATGATACTTTTTGTTCAGAAACAATGTATGACATAATACTGAAGTGTATATTTATCATTACTAAAAACTGAAGTGTGACACAGTTGTAAATATTGGACTACGCTGCTATTTTGTCTTCTGGTTAAGGGAACAAGCCGAGGCTCCTGGGCCCTGTTTCATTAATGAAGGGACGGGTGAATTGGCAAGAGGAAGATAAGGCTCGAAGAACCAAGCAGGAGCCAAAACAGGTGGGGTTCTTTGCACCACTTCGGCTAGAATCAGTGTGCTGTAAGGCTGTAACCATGGGCCAGACCACAGGATTTTTCAATCCATTCATTCTTTTCATTTGATGAACAAAATGCTTCTTTGGCAACATTTTAGCTTCGCCTGCCTTGTTGCCATCTTGATGCCTCCAAATTGGCAACAATAACCAGAAATTTATAACATAAATGGTGAATATTGATTGTTCTTTATATCTTTCAACAGAATTTTTTTGCCATTCTTTAACCTGACATGACAACCGAGAGCTTGCCAGCTGCAGGTTTCGGTGAATCATGCATATCCCCAATTCAGTATCCGTTGCTCATATCTTTTAAGTATCTTGGTTTCACGTCCATTTCCTTGCATGCAAGTGCAATCAAGGCTGTCAAGCACAAATTAAAATGACTTTATCTTCCTCTCAAATCAGGATTTTGAGATAAGTTATGACAGCTAATTAATCAAATCCAAAACAAGAAAGAATCTCAAAGCACAAAGCATGCACCTGCATATTTTTACATTGCGCTAATGAAGATGGTTACAAACTAAAGCACTACTTCTATATTAATTTACTGAGAATATTTTATGTACACAATACAATAAAATGGCTAAACTGTTTTAACTTCAAACTTGTGATTGGCTCTTCTAATCACCCAATCTTCGAACGCTTCAGCTTCACATGGGATCCTCAAAATTCCTTCATTACAGAAGCCATATTCCTCGGCAGATTTACAGAGAAACTGCAAGAAATCAGCATCGCCGAGTGCTGTTGTGTGAACAATAAAAAGCTTTGTATCATTGCCCAAACCAACACAAATTGGCACATAACCTTTGGGAGTAGTCATCAATTGAGCAGTACTGCAACTACTAGTCCCTCTGAGTCTCTTATAATAAGCTCTTCCACCTCCAATCAACCAGCTTAATTTGCTTGAACTTACCCCCATTATTGGCCTCTCTAAGCAGCATCTAATCTCAATTTAAGGGAGTTAATTGATAGTATACGGACGCGTAATTCTCCAATTAGAGTTTGATTAAGGGTTTTTTTTTTTTTTTGCCAAGGTTCAAGATAGTGATGTGTTCATATATAAAATTCTTCAGGGTAGGATGCCTTGACCGCTAAGTTGATTAATGCAGTCGGATTATGTTAATCATCTTCCATTAATCTATATTACAAAATGACAAACTTTCTATATATTAACCATTAGGTGAAGGATCTACATGGTTGTTTCATTTGTTCACACTCTCGATATTTTTTATAACGGTATGATTGACCAAAGTGTACATATTTTGTACTGTGATGATGCCTTTTTTGTACTGAGTATGGAAATTTAGCCTCTGATGCAATGCAATTATTGGAATATAGTTATTATATTTCCGATCTCTATCAGTATAGTGTAAACGGCAGTATTACATGGTTTCTATAAAAAAAAAAAAAAAAAAGGAAAAACATTAATAAATGGTTGACAGAACTCCATATTTTGTGCATTATCTGAGCTTGGACCATTCCCCGGGCAAGAGAGCCCATGATAATTTGTTCCTCCTTTGTAGTATTTATAAGTTAATAGGTATCGGGTCAATCTTTCTTCTTATTATTAGATGTAGATTTTTAATATAAAAAAAATTCTCAAACTTATTTAAATAGCATGATATAGGAAAGAATTATAGAAATATAAATTTTTCAGTGAGAGATGAACTGGAAAGTATTTTCTTATAAAAGTTTTAGACGCGACGAGAAGCTTCTTCATCCACCCTTTTTTTCTTATTAATTATTTAAATTCGAGTGATTGCACATGGTAAACGTATTCACGGCTAGTTAAGTTATGACTCCATTTTATGGCTAAACATAAAAAGATTATTTAATTATAGTTAAATTGCATAAAAATAAATTTTGTTTTGTAGTTGTCGGGGACATTACTGACTATAAATTAGTTATATAAACTCATCAAACCCGTAAATTTAAAAATATACAATAATCAAAATAAATATCTTAGTTAATTTGTAGCTCAATTGAAATATAAATAAAAAATCTCCACTCATACAATCCATTCGGAATTACATATTTTCGACAATTATAATAAATTTTCAACAACAATAAATCACTAATAGAAATAGCTATAATAATCCAAAACACATTTAAAATAACCATAAAATGCATTATGAAAAACTTAGAGTTATTAATCCAAAATATCAACATATTCTAAAATTATCTAAAATAACAATTAATAAATAATCTTTTTATATTTAGGAGTAAAATAGTGATTTCGTTAATATTTTATTAAATTCTCTAATGATGTTAATAGAAAAGTGAAAAAATAATAGGCTTTATAAACTTTAGGTAAAATGGTATAAAAGAAAAAAAAAAATTAATGTGTTTTTGATATGCGAAACACTTGATGGTCGGAGGATATTTTGACCAATGAAAAAAAAATAACAAAATTCACGGAAGATGGATAAATGAAAACGAAACGACGTCGTTTATGAGGTTAAGCAACCAAAAACAAATCACACTCGTCTTTGAACCTTGTATGTTGTGTCGAAGGCCCACCGTGGCGGTGAATCGGTGACTGACCGCGCTACTGCCTACTGACTTCCCATCGGCAGTGACGGCTTCAAAACACTGGTGAGTCTCTCTTTGCAGCTGTTATCATCTTCAAATCACCTAAAAATCTCAACTTTCAACAGTTGCTGAATCTGTTTGTAGTTAAAGATTTCGATTTAAAATATTAACTTCTCAGTGCTTTCATTACTTCTGGTGAAGATTTTGGACAAATTCTTATAATGGGTATTCACAAAAACCAAGTGGGTAATTTTTATTTTTGGAAAAATGATTCCATTAACTAATCAAATATTCTATGAGCTAAACAGGTCTTAATTTCTCTTTATTATTGTTATTATTACTACTACTTCTATTACTATTTTCTTATTGTGTAGGAGCTTTGTGAATTGCTTAAGAGATATGTCAAGATTTCGTGGATTGTGGCAAGCTTCTTTGAATGCTACGAAGAGAGGTATTAAAGATTGTTACCATTTATTTATTTGTTTATTTTTTGCATTATATGAGTGTTTCAAGATTAATTTTTGAGATTCGAGTTAGTGGAAATCTTTTTGTTAGAGAAAGATTACTGTTCTTGTGTGTGTTGAATAAGTTTGGAAGGGATTCGGGTTCTCTTTCTGTTGAAGCATTATTCGGCCATGTGTTAGATTAGAATGCCGGTTTGTTTCTATCAGTGCAGGTATATTATTTTTAGTTTGTAATTATAGCTTAAAATACATAGTTTTGCATTGTTTAAGGAGATGATTGTGACCAAGTGGGGTCTCTTTCACTTCTTTAGTGTAACACATGGTTTATAGTTATGATTGTTAATTATTGTTTCAAGTTACTTATTTGGCAATCTCAATTTGTAGCTCTTACATGGAATCTCGAAGAGTTGATGCCCCCTAGTGAGAGATATATATTCAACTTCAATTCAAAGGAAGAGTTAAAGAAGTGGCATCTATATTCAGATTCTGAATATGGAGGTATGAATGCTTTCTATTTAATTGTCTGTTATTGTATTCCTGTGTAAAAGGTTTACTCTCTGTTGAAGACTTCTCAGTTTGGGATTTATGATAGTCCCAAACTGTATTTTGGATGGTGGTGATTGATATATTGGAAATGGTGAAGTATTGCATCGCAATGAAGCAAATGTAATTTCTCTTTTTTAATTATCTTTCAGGGTTGTCCTCGGCATCTTTGGAGATTACAGATTCTGGAAACGGAATGAATGGTACCAGTCAATTGTCAATACATATATTGCATTGCAACATATTTAGATTGTTATTATAGTTTGTGAATATCAGTTAAACCTCTTTACAAACTTCTGTATTACAGAAACAACCATAACAAACTTGCATTGGGATGGCTTTTTTATTGGAATTATCTGACTTTTGAAAGAATTTATTGTCCCTTCATTTTTATCCTTAAGAACAATGCACGTTGCTTTGAACCAGCTACATGTGAAAGTCAGGGACCCACATAAATCTTGTTTTTGACAACTTTTAGATTTCTGCGTTATATGCTTGTTCACTTTAGAGTTGTAATTCTCAAAATGATCACGTTGATTGCTAGGGATTTTCTCTGGGAACCTTTCCCTGGACCTAAGTGAGGGTTCAAAATGGAACATCAGTCGGAGTGGATTCTGTGGGATGCGGTCCAAGAAGGTGAGCAGCATTTCCAACATCTTTTGGGATCTATAGCTCTTGTTTAGAGATGACTGTAGAGGCTTCTCTTAATAAAACTTGGAATTACTGATACTTATTGTTAGCAGTACCTAATTTCTCTAGATTTAACCCAAGAGACTAGTATCTATATACTGACATTTTCTGTGTCATTTGTGTCTTCTGCAGTTTGATGGTTTCATTGATTTAGATTCATATGATACAATAGCAATGAAGCTGAAAGGAGATGGGAGATGCTACATATCAACTGTGAGTTTTCTTTCTCCTTTTACGGAAAATGAGATGGAAGAGACTAGGGTTTGATTTTCTCTTCTTGTGGCTCTTTTCCAATTTTTAGATTTTTTTCTTGTTGACGTGTAAGTTTCAGCTTTCAAGCTGAAGATTTTATTGATCTCACATGCAGATTTATACAGAAAACTGGGTGAATTCACCTGGGCAACAAGAAGATAATTCATGGCAATCTTTCGTTTTTGTACCCAAAGATAACTGGTATATTGCAAAGGTAAGTTCCTTTCTCCTCAATCTGATATTCTCAGAGACTTGATATCATCAATTTGGCTCTCAGAACTATGTATCCTAAGTGCAGTAACTATTTCAAGAAACAATGCAAGAAGCATGAAGATTGATTTCATTGTTGTGTTAATGCATTGATTATAGCATATCAAGAAAATGATTATTTATCAATAAATGTTTTATTCTTCAACATCCACTTGGAATGTTAAACGACATATTATAGAGTCCACTTAGTAAATGAGTCATTACAGTGTGTTTGAATTGTCTCTCTATCACATTGAAACTTCTATATAGGAATGGGTTCACAACACTAGCTCGAAAAGGGCTTAATTTATTAAGTTCCTTTACTCATTATTTTTCCTCTTTTCCTGTTATATTTGCAAATTGCTTGGCCTTGTGCCAAAAAATGTCATTGGCCTCCCAGATTCCTCTTGCGCGATATTTACCAACATGGAGAGGAAATGTTATAGATGCAGAGATGGAGATGAACCCTTCTCGTGTTGTCGGCATGTCTCTATCGGTTAATGCAGAAGGTGGTGTCCCTGGTGCTAAATCTGGACCTGGAGATTTTAGAGTCGAGGTTGATTGGATCAAAGCCTTGAGATCAGAGTTACCTGTACAGTAATCACCAGAAAGTAGAAGTTGGTTGTATCAAAGCCTTGATTAACCGTTACCGTAATAACGTTAGTTCTGTTATGCTGATGTGTTTGTTAAGAATGTCTATACAAATATGTCATATGAGTACAACTTGCCAGGGCAATTTTCCGATGTCTTATTGCAGCTTTTTTGTGCGCATGAAATCACAGTGATGTCTGATTTGACTTGACTTAAATCTTTTAAGCATTATTCAAAAAAGGCAAATGCTAAGATACAATAATTGTAACATACATCTCTCATGTGAACCACACAAATTGTGGGTCTTATAATTTTATGTGGTTCACATGAGAGATGTATGGTACAATTATTGTAACTTAGAGGCTCCCAAAAAAAATCTCTTTAGTTACATGCTAATTACATTGCCACCCCAACTTGACATGTTTGGTGACTGGGAGAGGCTTATGGGCTGTGGCTTTCAGTGCAGTCTTGATTGCTCTGCGAAGATCTAGTAGTATATTTATTGATTATTCTATATTTATTGATCAATAATCAGAATATGCTGAAATGAGAATAAATTATACTGGAAATGAGTTGGAATTGGAATAGTAAATGAGAATCAAAATAAAATATTTACTTAAACTCTAGAAATTGAAATCTGAATAAGTTATATTACCATTAATGTGTTTATTTTATGAATGAATTATTATAAGTTATTAAAATGTCCTTGATAATAATTATTATTATCATCACCACCATCGATTATAAAAATTGTGAGTGTTATTAATTAAATGTTTATTATTAAAAAAATTTATTGGTAACAATAGTAAAAATAATAGTAACAATGTCATTAATAATATTAATAATAATAATCATCATCTCCGCAGGCGTTTGGCGACTGCAGCTGGAGAACAAGCAACAAACGGCAATTGGCAGTAGCAAACTAGCAATGACTGCAAGCAGCAGTGACAACGAAGTAGCAAGCAGCAACGGTAGCAAAATGAGAATTTTTTATTTTTCAAATTCATAAAGAGGGATAAAATGAGAATTTTAAAAATTGAGTGAGGATAATATGGTTTGTCTAAGAAATGGGGTTTCCATTCTCACCGTCCCTCGTATAAATGAGAATTCTCCTAATCATTTTCTATTTCGGAGAGGACTCGTCATTTTAATTCTAATTTTACCTCTCATTTAAGCAAGCAAGCAAAGACATTATTTATTCTCATTTTCTGAATGTTGCTGGTTAATTAACATAATAAAAGAAAAACAACTTGAGAATAAAATGAATTGATTATTGTTTTTCAGCTTTTTGTTGGCAGTCTTGAAAAATCTCTTTTCCTCTACATTTTTAAAAGTTTTTTTAAAGACTAAAATCAACAACATTCTTGAAAATAATGTATAATGACCAAATTTAGCAAGTTGGGTAAGCTGGTGGTTGGAATTGGACCCATCGATACATACGGGTGCAGTTAATCTCATTTAAAAGAAGCTTTCTTTATCAACTCTCCACTTCGTTGTTTAATAACAACTTGAACATTTTCATCTGTAACCTGCAAATTGCAAGCCGCATAGGGGTTCTTATAAATTCTTTCTTCACCCTCCCCCTTGTCCATTCTTTTCCCTTTTTCATTTAAGTTAAGTTCAACGTTTTGCTTTGAAATTTAGGTAGGACCCAACATTATTATAGCTGGAAAACAAGGTCAGAGTCCTCTTTATCACACTCTCATAATCTGTCTTTTCATTAAAAAAAATCCTGCTACTCGCACAATTTGCGTTATTTTATTCTCAAACGCATGATTTACAAAATATACGAAGCATGTGAAGCTTTGAATTTTTAGGTTTGCATCATTTTGGTGAGAGGATTTTTGGAGTTAATTAACAAGACTGGGGACCTACCAACCCATAAAGTCTCGAAAAGTGGTGTGGGAGTCACCCCCTGCCTACACACATATATGTTTTAATGGTTGACGTGGACGAACAAGTTCCAAAAACACACACGTTCCATACAATTAATTACATGTTACATGTCTTGTCTTTGAAGATCGGAGACTGATGATTCTGGACCAGTGACTCTTTAAAAGAATATAAGCTGTTTCCAGAAAACACTTCCAGCCAGCCGAATAGAAACAACAGCTTGTTTTGTGTCATGTGGGCATGTTGCCATATGGGACGCCCTGGCTTGTGCTCTCAAGTTTGGTTTCGTTTTGGTGCAGACCGTTGAACAATTATCTCTTCTTCTTTTCAGCATTTTTATCTTCTCTTTCCTCCATTGCATAACCTATTTAATACCATTTTTGCCATTTCCATGATGGGGTGTCTTCTTATTTTTCTATAATTGGATCCTCTATATATGTGCATTGCAAATTGCAATAACTAAAAGCAAATAGGCCAGATCGTATGAAATTGACACAGACCTTCCCTAGTTGATAATCCACACGATCATTTCGAGCACCTTCGATCTCCAATATCCCAATTAGTAAATTACCACAGTGACAGTCTTTTGTATATTTTTTTTTGTCTTATATATTTTCTTCTTCACGGCAACAATTCCACTTTCCCACGTGGTGAATTTGGTAAATAAATTTATTTATTTATTTAAACATAATATAGAGGTTTAGAGTTTAAACCTCATTCACAATCACATTAGTGGAGAAAATCTAATACCGTATTTTGTAGTTCTTATCAAGCGCAAGCGTTCATTATGGTCCAATTTTTTAAATATAAAACAACACCATAGATAATGCGCCAACAACTCTTTAATCAGATTGGTCTGTTGTTTCTCTTTTAACTCTTAAGATAAATGATTTAAGTCTTCCTAGGGATGATACCGATAATTTCGTATGTCGGATTTGGGTTGAATACTTTTCCAGTTTAGGGTCTTTAGGCTTTCATGGTGCATTATTATTTTAATATTACACTTGAGTTATACCTCTACACGTGGCAAACACCCAGTTTGCAGATATGTTGAAGCCACCAATCACGTAAATAACGTAATGTCGTACGCTTTCTTCGTCATCTGGTATAACTTCTCTTCGCCCTTTACTCAACGTAGCTCCGCAAAAATCCATGTATTCTGTTTGATTCTTTCTCCTTAAAAATCTGTACATTGTGTTCGCGAGATTCTTTCTGGGATTTAAAGAAAGTACTACATGTCGTACAATTGTCAGCTTAAAATTGCATACTGGAAACGGAAACGCCCAATTCTTTTCTTCAAGTTCAAAGATAATGTAAATTATGTACAAAGAAGTCGGGCAGTGGGTACAGAACGAATTCCCAAAAATATATGAAAAAAATAACAGTAAGTGTGGACAAGGCACGAGGACAAAAATGTAATCGTGTTGATTAAACATTTGAAGTACGGCATCAGCAGAATTTATAATTAAGAATATTTAAACATTATATACTAATTGATGAGTGCTTAATCATCAAATCTAATTAGTAATTGGGCCTGATATTGGTGGATGAAGTTTGGTCTCTTGAATTTGTTCCGTGACAGCATGATTCTTGCCATTAATTTAACAGAGCACGCAAATAAAATAAATGGACAATCAAGTTTAGCTGTTTAGAAGCTGTTAACGTTTTCCGAAAGACAAGTAGAAGTATAAAAGGCTGTCAAGGCTCGAGCGGAAGCAAATGTTGTCGTCGATGTTACGGAGTGGGGCCCATCTTCTGAATAACACGAAGTGCCGTCAATAGAGACTCGACCTTTAAAAAATCAGCGTCACACAGACAGAACCTTCTGGACTCAACAATCTATCGAAAAATATCTAGCACTCACATTCAATCTCCGCCGTCCATTTTCCTCCAACCTTATCCACCTCACATTTGATTCATATTTTCAGTAATAAACATTTGAGTACCCTCATTTCGATGCAATCACAATTAAACGTATCAACTTTCTTAGTTTTCACGTGCATCTATTCTATGCTATCAAAACATGTTGAATATCCGATGATGATATATCCAGTGATTTAACTAATATAACATTCCCCGCTGCTATCATCTTATCCAGGACTGTTTATATAAAAAAAAAGTTACACTTTAAATGTATTTTTAATTATTTTTATAAGTTTATTAAGATTTATCCCAAAATAAATCATTTGAATATTTTAGCTAAATAGATAACTGTACCCATTCAATTTATAGAAAAATCTGAACAGTCAAATTAAATTACAAATAGAAAAGTCAAAATTAGTTTTTTTTTAAGTGTCTCTCTTTAGTATTGAGATACTGTATTTTTTTAAGTTATAACTGTTGTGAAAAAATATTATAATTATAAAATAAAAATTAATAAAATATAATAATAAAATTTTTATTATATAAATATATAATCAAATCAACTTAATTTTTAAAGTATATTAATTATTATCTACCAAATACTTTAATATTATAACTTTTATATTACAATTGTTTACTCTCAATCTCAACTGGATCTATATTTACATCGAGGATCTCTCTATCTTACAACTAATATAAGATATACCTCTCACATAAATCGTGAATGGGAGATATACTTTACATTAGTTGTAAGATAGTGTTTGCCTTATATTGATGGATTTTAATGGGCAGGGGACTTGTTTAAAAGAAGTATCCAATTATTTCTTTAATCAAGGTTTTCCAAACTTGAAGGACATTCATATAATTAGCCAACAGAATATTTTACGTAGTATTAAAAAGGAAATATACACAACAAACCCAAAAGAAAAAAGTTATATATGAATGGCCGGTTTCTGGAGAGTTCTTGAGCCTTAGTTGACAGCAGGGGGAAGGGGAAAAAAAACATTAGGGAAAAGAAAGAGAGAGAAATTAATTTTCTTTTTCTTTCAATTTCATCCTTCTTCTCCTCTCCGACACATTACCGCTAATGCTGAGGTTCCGTGTCTTGTTTCACAAAGAAGTAGTTTAAGTCGCAAAGCTAAGCCAAAGCTATAGGCTATATATTTGTGTTATTTACCTGCATAAAAGCATAGGTGGGTTTTGGTTTCTTTGTTTTTGTGCTTTTGGTTTCTGGGTAGTGTTTAGTTTCATAATTTGTCGACAAGAAAAGGAAAAAGTTTGTGTTTTTGGATCGGTTTGGTCTGGTTTATGATAAGAAGAATCAAGAATGGCTAATGGAGAAGAGAAAAGCAGTGACTTTTATGCAGTGTTGGGATTGAATAAGGAATGCACTGCAACAGAGCTCAGAAATGCTTATAAGAAACTTGCACTGGTTAGAGTCAGCAGCCCCCTCTTTCCCTCCCACCCTTTCAATCAACTGGATGGTCCTCTTGTAATTTGGTCTTTGTTTTGAATTTGTCTATTTGATCTGGTTTCGATACGTGTATGTATGAGCTTCTTTATGAAGTTAAACAATGCAATGAAGTTCTGGGTCGTTTTTTTTTTCTTTCTCCTTAATGATGTTTGATCAATTGGGTTCTCTTATAATTGAAAAACATGTCTACAATTCACTTTCCTGGGGTTGTATCTGTCCTTCATTTTTTCCCAGGAAAATTCTTTTTGTTGGATTAGTAGTGAAAAGGGGTTTTTTTTTTTTTTTTTTGGAATATAGAGATGGCATCCAGATCGTTGTTCAGCTTCAGGAAATGCAATGTTTGTGGACGAAGCCAAGAAGAAATTTCAGGCCATTCAACACGCCTATTCTGGTATTAACCTTACTAAATTCCAAAATTTTAAGTTTTATTTATTTATTTATTATGTATGTAATTTGCAGTACATAAAAAGAGATAAAATTTTATTCTTTTTTATAATGATGGGTAATTATTGGATTCACGAGACGCTGTTTTCCTTTGTCTCTCTGCTTTTATGTACAAGTTCTGTCTGATGCCAACAAGAGGCTCCTGTACGATGTAGGAGTCTATGATAGTGATGATGATGACGATAATAATGTAAGTTCCAATTTTATTTATTTATTTTTTTCATTTCATCTTAAATTTTTTTAATGTGCTCTTGTTGCTCTGAAGATGCACCAAAATTAACAACCCCCCAACAAAAAAAAAGGGGGGATTTTATTATATGAGGCTTTTTCATTTTGAAATTTTCAACTGCATGCAGGGAATGGGAGATTTCTTGAATGAAATGGCTGCTATGATGAGCCAAACACAGACTAATGTAAGTCTTCTTCAATGCATTTTAATGTTTTCTACAGACTAATTCGAGAATTGTGGTTGGAAATTCCTAGGTATTATTAAGCTTTTCCCTAGCTTTAGTTATGGCTTTTACTTTTGTTGGTTGGCAAAACAATCATGCTAATCAGATTGCAAATGGGTCACTTTAATCGCGAGGGCAACATAATTTAATCTATTTTTTAATACTAGCCCCAAGCCTTTTCGCTTATGCCTTTATGGTGTGACATTATCCTCTGTGTGTTCATGCTCTGGAAAATAGTGATTCATGGGGCCCCGTTTAGGTCTTGTCCAATGCCCAATTACATGTAAGTTCTATGTGGGGCCCTACAAAAGTTGTTCTTTGGAGGCATTGAATAATTGAATTATTCAATCCTGGCTTAAAATTCTAGCAATCTTATTGTTTGGTACTTATCTTTGCATGCTTGGATTGTAAATTTGACAGGAAAATGGTGAGGAGACCTTTGAGGAATTGCAGAATTTGTTTGAAGAGATGTTTCAAGGAGACAACGATGCTTTTGGGTCTAGTTCTCAGTGTACTAGTTCGTGTTCTAGTTCTTCATCTTCCTATGTGTCTTACACTGAGATTTCTAACCCCAACAAGCGCAATTCATGCGAAATGAGTTCCGCAAAGTCGAATGCAGAGGGCTCCTCTAGCTTTAACACTCACTTTCAGAGTTTCTGTGTAGGGGTAAGAAAAATTTATGCACATATTGTCTTAACATGTTATGTATACGTCAGATTGTAGCCCATTGATTCTATTTTGTGGATCATCATCAAAGTATTCATTATAATTTGTAATCTGTTTGAAGGCTTAGGCAGATTTTGTAAAACTGCCTTTCCTCATTTTACAGAACTATGACTATGAGGGTATGATTTTCAAATCAAGAATTTGCGTCCTGCATTTTGAAGCCACTGCTATGATCTGGTAATGTTCTTTAGTAGTATTGATCTTTTTATTTAATGTTATGAAGACAGGTGGAACACCAGCAAGACTTCAAGAAAGGGAAGGGAATAAGAGGCGGAACCGCCCGAGAGGCCAGAAGTAGTCGAAGGGAAGGCAGGAAACAAAAACTTTCACCCAGTCATGATGTTTCCTCCAATGACTTTCCGAGTATTTTTGCCACATGATCCATTGCTCGAATCATTCATTTAATGTAGAAGCAACCGCAGCATTCTGGAGTAATTACCTCATTAACCCGTTTGTGCTGGAGAGTTGAAAGTACAATATCTTGTCAATGCCCGAAAGTGGAAAATTTTTGAATCGTCACCTCAAGAGGCAGCCACCATTACTGTGGTTCAGATAAAACTAAACCATCATCTTTTGTTAATCTTAGGTCTTTAAGATATCATTCTGTGCTCTGGCTTTTAGTTGGCGGTGTTCGCTAATTGCAAACTGCTTGTTTTTATCATACTCCCATAGTCTCCTTGTTGCTACATCTCTCTGTTGCAAGTTACATTCTTATCTGACTTTTCCAAAATTATTAGAAGCGCACTGAGAGTTTGGGAGTGGACTCTCTTGGTTTATAATTGGGGACAAAGTTTAGCTATGCTATTGTCATTTGCCTGATTAATTATAGACTTCTGCAATAAGTATCCGATGATCTTCAGTTGCTGTTGATCGTTAAATCTCGATATGTCTCTGTGGCTATAAGTAGAACAAGTAAAGCTGCTGATCAACGGACGTTCTTCAGCTGTCTGTGGATCTAGTTCTTCACCCTCAAGTTGCCTTAAATGAGGCATTGGTCATTCAATTTATGTTGAACTGAAATGGGGGCCAATTTGCCTGAACTGTGCAACGTACGGATTGACAGAACGTAACAAAGCGGACCATCTGTGAGCCAACCAGAAACTCAAGTGCAGAACCAATCAACCAAATATCAGGCGGAGAAACTGTGTGGGGCAGGCACCCGTCACTAATTGAATGATATGATATGAGATCCAATCATTTGGATTAAAAAGTATAAAATTTGTGACTTGGCCCCACAAGTGGATCAGGTGCACCAAGTGACTTGAAGCACGGGAATGGGGCTCACCCGGAAAGTGTAATTCGTCTGCTTTACGAGTTTGATAGTGAGACATGGGAGGGTAACCAAAAAGTTTAAGCTCCGTTATAACGTGCCCTTTCCCTTTACCACTTTTTGGTTCGATGGTGAGAGACGTTGAGTGCGAAAGACTATAATTCCGCAATACGCCTTACATGCAAGTTGCCTAAAACTTTCAATGCTTGAGGGGGGGGGGGGGGGGGGGGGGGGGGGGGAAATGTGGCCTTTTCTCCACGTACTGCATTTTGTCGCACAATTTGGACAACTTGAGCTCATTAAAGCAGAAAATTATAGAGGTTAGACAAGTTGGTTGGTTACATTTAGTTGTATTTTATGCAGGTCTATGTCTATATCTAGTTGTGTCGGTGACGATTCCCCACCATCACTTTCTCCGTCTAATGGGAACATCGCCAACATCCATATTTCAGAAAGATAGAGGCGAACAAGGCTTTGTATTGGCAGTTGAACAGGGTGCTACTAAGTTATATGGTCATCTGTAATTTATAACAATCTAAACTTAATTCTTTTGTTTGATTTAGTTGTTAATTGTCAAACAATTAGAGGGTCATTTGAGATCACTTTTAAGTCATATAACTTAGCAGGTGCCGCTTGGATAAATTTTGAATTCTTTAACAATATTTTTTTGCTAATTTCTTTCATAAGTTGTTATAAGCTACTGAAACATTACAATTTGGGGCCTACTGCAAATTATAAGCGAGATCTTTACCCAACATTTAATAGTATATCCATTCTCACTAATATTTGAGAATTGTTTTTTCAAAAGAAAAAAAAAAAAGATTTGAATGGGAATGAGAAATCTCACCCACGAGCACCGACTATTACACTGTATTGTTGTTACTCGAACTGAAGTGACTACAGACACAAAACGTATTCACAATCAACTGAGTGACAAACTAGGTACTAATAATAATTTAGAAGAAATATCTTCCCATCCATCCATGTATATTATCTTTCAGCATGTATGAGACTGACATAAAGAGTATGCTATGCCTTAAGGTATCACCTAACAAACATTCCAAATATATTTGTAGCTACGGAATATTATTTCTAAATAAATTTATAAAATGCTTTAGAAACAGATTGCTTTATACTATAAATCATCAACAAATAATAACGTTGATTTCCTAAAGTTGATAAATCATAATAGAACGAAAGAATTTTTAATAGTTATAATCAATTTACAGTCTATAAAATAGTGTATGTTGTACTAATTCAATACATAGAGTGTGCGTTTGGTACACGTATTATATTATGTTGTATTGTATTAGCACTGTATTATAATACTGTACAATGTTTGGTACTACATTATATTGTAATAATTTTTTTGATTAATTTAAATTCAATAGTATACTATGTTATATTATATTAATATATTTAAATTGTATTAATATTTTATATTATTATTAATTTTAAATTAATATTATTTAAATTTATTCATATTTAACTATTTATTATTAGTTATAATAAATTATAAATTTATTAATAAATTATAATATAAAAAATAAAAAATATAAATATATATTAAATTAAATTAAAAGTTAATATTATTATTATTATTATAAAACAAAAGTCAAAAGTCAAAAAGCAAAAGATCGGTGTCGTATATGTTAGTTGTCGGCTTGAATCATAAAATACTATTATGAGATAATAACAAAAAAAAATTATAATGTTTATGAGATAATAACAAATTTTTTATTATAAAATATTATTAATTTTCTAAACTATTATAATGTTTATGAGATAATAACAAAAAAAAAAAATTTCACTACTAAAAGAAATTTTATCCATAAGCAAGCATAGGATCTCCAATCCTTGCATCATGGGGACAAGGGAAATTTATAGAATTTGGTCACAATTATTAAGAAGGGCTTGAATAACAGAAGATTGGTGTCGTAATATGTTAGTTGTTGGGTTGAATAATAAAATATTAGTGTGTCGTATATGTTGGTTGTTGGTTCATATCCCAACAGCAAGTTGCCAAAACCAGCATGCTGCTCGGGGGGGCACTATTGAGTTGCGTCGTTTGTAACTTATAGTACAGTCCAGATGATCAGTTAGTCACTTAAAAAAAACCTCTAAATTTTCAAGAATCCGTCATATTTTTTGATTGATTGATTGAACTAGTTTTGGGTTGTGTAAGATGATACAACTTAATAAGATCCATAAAGTTATGATAGAACAAATTATAAAAAAGTGAAAAAGAAAAGGTCAAAGTGAACAAATGGGATGCAAAAGATTTAAGAGCTTTATATACAAGAGGTTACAAGTACATCAATTGAATATTAAAATAAACTAACAATTGAATAATGTTTTCAGGGTCATCCTATGTTACGTTGAGTGTAACATATACGCACTTACATCAACAGTAACAAGTCTCGTCATTTTACTGTTGCTGTGAGTGTGTGTATGTTACACTCAACGTAACATAGCAGTGGCCATGTTTCCAAGTTATAAAATTAACCCTGCCTCCAATGCATAATCCTTCCCATCTAAGCATATTGCCATATCGGGTGTACACACACACACACACACACACAGTGCTTATCGTTTCTGGTGGTGGGTACATAGTCAAAATATCGGACAAAAGAAAAAGTGGAGACATGTTTGTTATGAATAACTCATGATTTGTAATCACGGGCCAGATTGTAGCCCACCCAGCTCAATTACGACTCCCCGGCCTCCTTTTCTATTTTTGTGCCCCAATTGAACTGGATCTTTTATGATTTTATTTTATTTTTTTATTTTTTAAATTGGTACCTCCTCTTTTAAAAATCTGTTCAAATCTCCGTTGTGTATTTTTTATTTTTATCCATATATGAAATTAGTTAAAAAGATATTTATATTTAATAAAACTCAGCTTATGGTTTGATTTGAAAAACAATTCTTTTCGTGTTGTATCTTCAACTTTTGAATCGAAGTCTATTTAGAGCATAGAAGAAATTATCAGGACCGAAGAATCAAATCCCAATTTATAATAAAATTCAACGCTTGAGTTCACAGTTTCAGGAATAATAAAACGAAAAAAGAAATTGGAAAAAAGAAGACGATGGACAGAGATTCATTTATTTATTTATTTGTTTTACTAATTTGGAAATAATTAAATTGGGTGCTATAAAAATTTTATAATTTTTTTTAATATTATATTGAGGTTAATTGAGAAAAAGGGATTTTAAGAGTGGTTTAGATGGATGCTGCTAGTAGCTAGTTACATTTTACGTTCCCTACTCAAATGGGGTTTGATTGTAGCTAATCAATTACCATCATCAAATCAATTCACACTTCAATATTTCTAATACTGCAGAGGCAATCCTTTTTCTTTCTTCTTTACATCTATTCTTTTTTCTCCAAATTTGCCCAAAAATTGCAGCTTTTTTTTGTTGAATCTAAACTTAGCTCAGACAAAAAAAAAAAAATCAAGGCTTGTTTTTCTCAAGTCTGTTTCTGTCAAAATTTTCAAACATACATCTCTTACATAATGCCCCAAACAAAAAAAGAAGAAGAAGAAGAAGAAGAAGAAGAAGAAATTGTTTACTTTTCATGTCCAAACGTCCTTTACGATGCTTGTTTGTAACCCTTTCCGGCCAAAACAGAAGTTAATTAATTATTAATTGAAAATTTAATGGGAATCCTGTTCAGACCTAATCATGGATTACTTTTTTAATAAGAAAATGATAAACGAGATTTGGAAATTGCGAAGAAAATAGGTAGGAATTGAGTGGAACGAAACAAGATGATGTTACGTATGAACCAACTCCCAACTTTTCTAAATAAATAAGAAAGAAGAAATATCAAATATTAAATTACCTCAATTTGCTTTCACTATCATTGCTTACCTAACCAAACTGAATTATTTGTGAATAAGGCCATTGGCTTATTTTACGGGGCATAAGTCTATCTATGTGCAGACTAGAAAGAAAGTCTTTGTGGGGATGACTTTTACTGAACCTAAGGCGAATATTTTAGCAACAATTAATCAATTTTAGGGGTCCATTTTTTTATGGCTACGCGATACCAATTCAAAAAAGAAAGTGCCATTATCACTGAATTTGCATTAAATTATTTTGTTTGTGGGTTTTTATATATGTGAAGTATAAGTAAGTCAAGAATTGACTATAAATGTGGTTTAAGCCGACGAATAATGCAGCAAGTCTTTTCCAATTAGGGTTTCCCGTCTTTCTATATTTTTCGATCTACGAGTCTATTAGCTCTTAGCTAAGAGTAATAATAAGCCGTTTGGACGAAGGTGTTCCCATATTTTGAACTTGTGACAATGAACAAATGATTATAAAACTTATGAGGGTATATATGTACAGGCCTTCAAGTGGCAGGATATTTTATCTTATTTCAAATTAAAATAATAAATGAGGAATAACTATGTGATTCCCTATAGCTCAGCATCTCTATATATATATATATATATATATATATTTGGTTAATGTTCAACAAAAGTAAAATACATATATGTTGAGTCATGAAATATAGAAAGAGATGTTTCGGGTTTGATCCAAGTAAATGCATGGAGTCTAGTTAAAACATATTTTGGTTGGATGGAAATCTTATATCCTTATCCTGTCTGCTTGTGACTTTGAAATACAAACCCTAGAGATATAAGACTATAGATGGAGCATCCCTGTCTCATGATCAAAACACTTTAAAAAGTGTTGGTAGATCTAAAATTTTACTTGAATGTCATCCATCTGACGTGTGAATTAAATTAGATACAATAAACACGTTGAGATGGGGACTTCATGTCTGCCCACTTGACCAAGTCCCAGCACTTCATACTTCTTATCACTATTTAATTATGAAGTTTTGAAATTTCTATCCCATTATTTCGGGATTCGTTTTTTTTTTTTTTTTTTTTGCACTTTATGTTATCTAAATTGGCTAGATCTTTCGTTAAATTTTGGCTCGCTCAAAGAGAAGAGTGTGCTACTTTTAATTTCATGGCAATGGAAACTAGAAACGTAATAAGCTTCTACTTCTTGGCTATTCATAAATCAAAGTTAGCACGTATCGATTAAGGGAAAGGTAAAAAATTAAGATGTAGACTATCATCTACTTACAATATATTGTAATTAATGTAAGGAGCTACTTGGTAATGTTACATCCTAGAAAATTTTATTTGTTTATGGCACATGATCTGTAGTTTATCAAATGAAATACAATTCGGAATGTTATATTTTACTTATGTTTTATATAGATTTCCAAGATTTTTTAACTTATTTTTGGATTGCGGTCATTGCTGCAATTAAAATTATTGTCAAAAAAAAAATTTCTATTTGTACTAATGGACTTATAATGTGAATTTTAATAAAAGTATCACTATGCAAACACTCAAAATATTTCTAAAGCACTTTTTTTTCATATATAAATGCATTTTTAGTAATCTTTCTAATCTAAAGAAATTAAGATTTTACCCATAAATCATGATTTTCTATTCTCTAACTTTTTCATGGCCTTTAATTATAAAAAAAAAAAAAAACCATAACAATGACAAAAAAATGGCAATTAGTTTATCTCCAAAAGTGCCTAAGCTTTTGGACATCAATACTAGCAATATAATTAGTAAATAATACACATACAGTTAAATTAAGTTGTGCAATAATTGATATTTTTTCCTTCAAATTTTTTGGTGGCTCAAAATGAAGCCACACTAGCCGGAGCCATTGCATTAACTTAGCCATCAATAATTCAACGTTCATAGTTATCTTCTCTCTCTCAAAACTTTCTCTATAAAAACCTACAAGCTCCATTATTTCTGGACAAAAAAAAAAAAAGAAAAAAAGATCACTCTCTTCACAATCCCCACATATCTATCTTCTCTCCACGTTTCGATCCCTTCTCTCTTAGTAACATTCGTTTTGGGTCACCAAACCCTTGGAAGGAAAAAAAAAAAACATAAAAATTACTAAGGCCTTTCACGGTTGTTACACAGAGAAGGATCATTTTGATATTTGATCATATATTTTATATCATCATCATGGGGTTCCTCCACAAGCTATGGGACGAAACGCTTGCTGGGCCAACACCTGATTCAGGCCTCGGCAAATTAAGGAAGTATGATTCATTTTCTTCATCATCATCATCAGCTTCACGACCTCGTCCGGTTGTGGCTGATCATGATCATGTCGTGATTTCTAGGAGTATTACTATTCTTAGAACCGATGCTAATTCTAATTTTAGAAACTTATCCGGTGATCCCGGTTCTCCTTCCGGGTCTTGCAGCAGCCCTAGGACACCACTCACACGTAAGTTTTATTCTCCTCACTTGCTCGCTCTTCGTCCTTAATTTATTTCTTTGAGTGGAAAAAAGAGTTGTCTTTACTTTGACATGTTTGTTTGATAGCTAAGAAATGTACTTAAGCTTAGAGCTAGCCCACCATGAAACCAGGATTTTGATTCAATAAGAGCTATAAGCCTATAACAGAAGAATTTTTAGGGGTTTGAATTATAGATTACATTTATTTAAGGGCCAAAACATAAATTTTACCTAAGGTTCCTTAATTTCATTACTTCAATCTCAACATAATTCCGCATTTGCTTACAGTCAAATGGGTTTATTACGTCTTAATGTAATGGTACAAAAAAACTTCGTACAAACTAATGTTAAAAAGCGGTTAAGTAAGAGTGAAAAAGAAAAAATGATTTGGTTTCCTTGGCAACCAAACACATGTTGGATCAATTTTGTTCGGATCTTTGTGTTCATTTATGTGCATGGTGAGTTGGATTCATTTAGACGATTAATGAATGTGAAATTAATTGGTTTGATTCTGCATGCAGCGGGGACACCACCTGGGGATTTCAAGAGATTCACGAGGAGAAAACCATTGGCACAGGCACTAGAAGAACGCGCTGAGCCTAGAAGTCCGACTGTCTACGATTGGTTCTCTCTTTTATTTCCTAATAAACATTAATTAACGAAATTATTTCAGTCATTTTAATTAGCTTTGATTAACAAAATTAATATCATTTGATCACTTTACGAAAAAACTCTCAACCGCCAACACTTTACTTACCTTAAAATTATCAAACACATAACATGGCATGTTACTAACAAGGCTTTAATTATGTGTGTTTTCAGGATCGTGATAAGTGCTTTGGATCGTTGAGGAGAGGAATAAGTGACGATTTTGTCTTAAGGAATCGGCTACCACACCACTTCTGTATATAGACAACTTTTGTGGAAAGTTTCTTAATCTTCTATATTAGCTTAATTAATCTAGCTAACCTACGATAATAACTATATATATACACACACAGTAAGATGGTTCTAGTTGTATGTGATTATGGATCGCAAAGGAACCATTAGACGATGCTTCCTGGAGTTTCGGAGGGAGAAAGAATAATAATGCTGTACTTATAAAAGCTTGTATCCTCAGCCGTTCACTACTGTATATATATTTTGAGACTGTATCGTATTACTTATCACATCGTTCAATCATTCATGCGACAGTCTTGAATGAATGTAAATATTATGTTGTATTCGAAATCTCGGATACAAATTTTTGTAAGTGTAGTATTTTTGCTTTGGGGAAAAGATGAAGCAGGAGAACCGGCTGCCCATTCAAGCTAGTTGAAGATTACTGCTTCTAGGATTTATTTTTTTTCCCCCTTCTTATTTTTGTGTTTCTCTGTGCATACTGCTTTTTGTTTTTTGCTTTTCTGTACATATCAACTTTGTATTCTGAATCCCTCTTCCAATGAAGCTCAATCTGAGCTTTGCTTTTCTGCGCAACTTTTATGAAATTTCCCGTTCACTGATTAGATCTCTCGCACAAATTTTTTTGCCCTTTTTGGGTACATTTCACGAAGTAAAAGATATTATATCTTTCCACTTCAATTAATCATTTTTTTTTTTAAAAAAAAAGAGGAATTAACGTCAAAAAATGAAATTACGCACAATATTTCGGAGGTAAATCAGGATTTTACATAGGGGTGGGCACGGTTCGGTTCGGTTCGGTTCGATTTGAAATTAAGTAGAACCGATTTAAATCGGTTATTTTATAAAAAGAACCGAACTCAATAAGAACCGAACTCAAACGGTTCTTTTCGGATCGGTTCGGTTCGGTTCGGTTTTTTTGGTTCTGGGCTATTGGGCCTATTTTGAATTTTTAATTTTTTAGCCCATTGAACCTCATGAATGTAATAATTTTTTTCAACAATTAATTTATTCTAATTTTATTACAAATATTAACAATAAATACAAAGTATTCAAAACACATTTTATCACTAATATCTTACTAACTATTAATAAGATACTCCTAAAATATGAAATATTAAAATTTTAAAATACATAACCAAACTCCAATACTCCATCTATATAAACATAATCATAATATTATAAAGAGAAATAACACATGTTTGATTTGAATAAAATCATGTCTGATTTGAATAAAATTATTAACACATGTTTGATGTGAATAAAATCAAAAAATAATTCAGTTTTTCGGTTCGATTTTTCGGTTCAGCTAAGTGAACCGAATACCGAACCGACATTTCGGTTTTTTTTACAAACGGTATATTTGGTTTTTTTAAAAAATAAAAACCGAACCGAATTAAAAAAAATCGTCGGTTCGGTTCGGTTTTTTTAACACTACGGTTTTTTTGCCCACCCCTAATTTTACAGATATTTCGGACTGTAGATTTGGGAAAGTGGAGCCTAAAATGCGCCGAGGGTGCTAGGTGCGCAATTTAGAGGGTTCAGCTGTTCATCGACGGTTACAAATGTGATATTTGTTCGTCTTCGTTACTTGCTATCTCCCTAGATTGCTGCCACGTCATTGATGCCGGTGACAACACTTCACCATATTCCACTGAAAACGCTGGTTTGGAATTGGCCGGTGACAGGGTTCCGTTTCTGCGCATTGTTACCGACTGGTGTCGGTTACTCTCTGAGGCCTTCGATTCCAGCACCTGATGGTCGCCTGATATTAGCCGTTGAAGAACCTTCCACTTGACACGTGATGACGTGGACACAACCAGAGCAGTTACTTAGAAGCAAGATTCAGACTTGTCGATTTTTCCATCAGCTATTATAAAATCTGGAAACAGTACACTATTGACTTCACGTCGCCAGTCATCTTGGTTTACTTCTAGTCAAAAGACCGTTTTACCCCATTTCTGTTTCCAAATTAAAATATTTTGTTTTATTTTTTTATTTATTACAAGTTGATTAATCAATCTGTAATCAATCCAAAGCGGTGGACCCTAATACTATGATATGATATTACATTTAGTTTTTGATATTGCAATATGATAATTTACTATTATTTGTTTAAGAAAATTTTTTGTTTTTAATTATTCTATACCAAATGTTAGCGTCCAAAAATGCCTTTTTCTACTCCTGTCATCAATAAGAAAAACCACAATCTCAAGGCGCCTAATTTTTCCACTGCCAAAAGGGTAATTTGGGTACATCACCGGAAAGCAGCGGGAAAAAGTACTACCAGTAAATCCAGCAAAACCTCATGGCGTTTTCCGTCAATTCACGTTTTCAGATAAATACACGCTTCAGGTCCATCTACCAAGCCGGCACCACGACATTCACGCCGGTGACGGAGTTTTCCCCTCACCTACCAATCACATCCCTCCACGTAAAGCCTCGTCTCTTAACTCCTCCCTCCACGTGTCCCGTCCTTCACCGAAAGCACGCCGTCACCCCCCCTTAAGGCCTAACCTCAATCCCCGATAAGCACCAATACCATAAAAATTAAAAATCACAAATTTATTTCATTTCTTGTTTGTTCTTCACCAGAAGAGGGGAAAAAAGCCTCTGTTTTGGGGCATCTGATGGACGAAGAAGACGAGATCCTGTCACCTCCGCCGGCGAGCCCAACTGGGTCGCCATCAAACGGGCGGATATCGGTAACGGTAGCGGCAGCACCGCCGGTGCAAATCCCACCACAACAACAGCAGCAAAACGTCGCTTTAGCCCTGCCGTCGCAGAGAAACGGCGGCGGAGGCGGCAGAGAGGATTGCTGGAGTGAAGGGGCAACTGGGGTTTTAATAGATGCGTGGGGGGAAAGGTATTTGGAGCTGAGTAGAGGAAACTTGAAGCAGAAGCATTGGAAGGAAGTGGCTGATATAGTGAGTAGCAGGGAGGATTATACGAAGGCTCCGAAGACTGATATTCAATGCAAGAATCGGATTGATACTGTGAAGAAGAAGTATAAGTTGGAGAAGACGAAGATTATGTCTGGTGGCGGAAGTAGCAAGTGGGTTTTCTTTGAAAAGCTTGATCAGTTGATTGGTCCCACTGCGAAAATTCCCGTAAGTGCTGCTGCAACAGCATCAGCAGTTAGGGTGCCGGTGGGGATTCCTGTTGGGGTACGGAATCCGGGGAAGAATCAGCAGGAAAGGAATGTTTTTGTTGGCGGGCAGAGGAGTAGTAGGATGGAGTTGAGAAAAAGGGCGGCTGTGGAGACAGAGGAAGAGGAGGAATCCGAAGAGGAGTCTAGGGATTCGATTGATAGTTTTCCTCCGGCGAAGAGGAAGAGAGTGGAAGGGGAGTCGGGTAAAGGGAAGGAGAAGGGCGGGTGGGGGGATTCAGTGAAGCTTTTGACTCAGGCTATATTGAAGTTTGGGGAGGCTTATGAGCAAGCAGAGAGTGCGAAGTTGCAGCAAGTGGTGGAAATGGAGAAGCAGAGGATGAAGTTTGCCAAGGAGATGGAGTTGCAGAGGATGCAGTTCTTTATGAAGACTCAGCTAGAGATTTCGCAATTGAAGCATGGAAGGAGAACTGGGAATGCTGGTAATCATCATAGGAGTAATGATAATGGAAATAATAATAATATTAGTGATTATAGTAACGAATGATATTAGGCTTTTAGTTTTAGATTGGGATTTAGATTTGTCTGTGGTCTGTGGGTGAAGAAGACCCCATTGATGATGATAAAAATTACGAGATTTGTAATTGAATTGGTAGTCCGTTGAGTGTAATTGTTGGTTTTTTTTTCTTTAAATATTTATCAGAATGTAACGTTTGTCTAATATGCTGTAACACAGTGATTGAACACAGCACATTTTTCAGTTGCAGCAAAAGGCATTTTGATTGTAGTGACTTATTAGAGAAACTCCGTTGGTTGATTGTTGTATTCTACGTATGTGTTGGTTTCCCTTGGCATCCACTAGCAAATTCCTAGGCAACGCCATGGAACCAGCGTTGCTCAATATAATTTGCTGCTATGGCATATGGTTACGGTATCTCTTATGGCTGCAAAATAGTTTAGTCAGTCAGAAAGTCCTATTGTGCAGTATTGCTGAAAAAGTTAGGATATCTCTATTGCTATATAGCGTACATTAAGGAATGAGCTTTAGTAGGATTCCTGAAAAATTAAGCTTGCCAAGGCCAGGTTCTTTCAGAGGACAAAATCTGCCTCTTATATCTTCCAGGCGGTACCTTATGCTTTGACACCTTATGGTGAAAAGCTGCAGACAAAAAGTTCTGCTCTAAGATATTTGAATACATGCTCTGATTCAGAGGAGAGATGCAGGATAAGCATACACTCAACTTCTTCAAATTGAGCAGGTTTTGCCTTGGTCTGTAATTCCATGATTGGCAGGTTGCCAGCATCAGGCATATGAATAACTTGTTTGGGCTCCAGATGGGAAGCTCATTTGTTTAACTGGTCCAACAGACAAATCCAGTCGGTTAAAATTTAGGCTGTGTGGCACAAAAAGCAGTTTCGGCATGCAGCAAATGCCATTGAAGCACAAACATTCTTGACACAATTCCTACCCGCTCAGCCAAACATATCATATCCTCCTCGTTAAGGGAATTGGCAAATCAAACAGCAGTTGGCTCTTTGACCTACAACAGATTTCTGATTGTGGACAAATTTCAAAGGATACCAAAAAAAAAAAAGGGGCGATATCAAAATATGTCACGGCTGCAGAATCATTGTACTAATAACAGTATTTAAATAGATAGAACTTACATAATTTGAACGGTAGCTCATTGAATTGGCATCCTTCAGAGGCATATTTCAGAGTTGGTGTCAGCCGTTGGTGGTACGTGGGAGTTATGGAGCGGGTTTGAGAAGTCTAAGAAGTACAGTCACACAAAGCAAATCGGGGAGTTCTTAGATCGAAAGGATGAAACCGTAAAGAGTTTGTTTATTCAATTGGTTCCCAAATTGAATCGGGGTAGCATATAAGGGCATAAAAAAAGAAAAGGCTTTACTGGATTTTGACTTGGGTTTGTTTGTAGTCCGAATCCTAATCGTGTAAGACTTAGCATTCTATTAGGCCGCTGCTTTAGAACCGACGTCGTTCAAAATATCCAATATCTTTCATTGATATGTTTTCTCCAAACAATTGTTGTTGATGTGATTCAGTTAACGCGCATCCGAAATATTATCAATTTCAGTCAATATTCCATGCTTAATTAGCTTACTCTAGTTAGAAGTGACTAGCATTAATTTCAGGATTCAGCCGTGACATTAACATTATGGTTGATGAAAGCCTTGATATCATCGGCAAGAAGAGGAGACTTCTTGATAGGTTGCAACCGGACATGATATCTGCGTCCTAAAATTCGATGAAGACTTGTTTGAGAATGATTTGCAGGGAATGAGGTTAATTTCATCGCTGTTTTCACGTCAAGAAACATAGTCGGACAAGAGGCAAGTTATTAAATTATTGGGAACAAGCTCTTTAAGTGTAGACAAGTTGGCGATTAAGGCGAGATACTTAAGTGATTCAGAATTTGCAGACCTCTGTGTTCGCTATGCAATTGACAGTAATGTCAAATCACTGAAACCTGACATCAGTCTTCCGGCCGATCTGCTGTACCACTTGCCTGAAATGGTTTTCTGTTCAGGATCATTAAACATGTTAGACCTATTCGACTATAAGTTATTGGAGTTTATGGGGAGTAATTCATTGAAGTTACCTTCTTTTGGGGAAATTGTGAATCAAGTTCTGGAGAATCTGGTTGATGGACGTCCTTCAATTTGAGGACCTTAATATCGATTTTTGTGAAGGGTTCAAAAGTTATTTGTTCATAGTAAGATAAAGAATAATGGGAAACTTGAAGAGATGAACACCAATGCATTGAATGCCCATTTAGTATCTGTTCTAGGGCCAGTGCCGTCGGGTAAGACTTCGGTGGTGGACGAGTAACTGTTGTTTCTGTGTATGACTTCTGTGGTGGATGAGTAACTGTTGCAAGCTGCAAAATATTAAGATTTCGGATCCTTTTCCTAACGTTTGGCTGCAGTCAAGGTTGATACCCCAATTTAAGTAAATATAAATATAACGGTGAAATATTATCCTTCTCCTCAAGTACTTCTTGGAGCTGTTGGAAACATTCATTCATTCATTAACACTTCACATGATCATCAAAATTCCAAAAATAATAGGAGAGATCTTCAAATACGAAGCAATACCTACCCACTTGCCTTAGTCTAAAAAAAATGAAGCTTTGAAAACTAAAGAATATCTTTTAGGGGGTTGGCCTACCTTACGTTTAACGTAAGTTACAGCCCCCTCACACAGTTGAGGAACGGATCCCAATGAAATTCAGCTGTGTGAGGGGGCTGTACCTTACGTTAAACGTAAGGTAGCAGCTCCCTCTTTTAGGACCAATTTGATAATGTTGTATCTTGTAAAATAGTTATTATTAGCCGTGTTATAAAAATAATCAGTTGTGAAAAGAATCAGTTAAACATTTGGTAAAAAATTATTTTTAAAAGTACAAGGAATTTTAAAAATAATCGCATTTGTTTGGTAAATCTTATAGTTAAACAATTATGAAAATATAAATAACTGAATTAAACATAATTTTGAATAAAATTTATTTTAAATTTTGTTTATCTATTTATAAGCATGTATATAGAATTTATTTTATTTTGTAGATGTAATAATTGATAGTTAAAATAAATATTTTATACTATTAATTTTATTTTTTATTTTTCTCAATATAATTGGTAATAGTATAGAATTGTATTAAGTATACAAATGATTTCTAAAATCAAATTTTAAAAAAATACTTCTTACTTACTTTTTAAAATCTATTCTAAGATAAGGTGATCTTACCAAAAGAAATTTTTTAAAAATTTATTAACTACTAAAATTAACTTATAATTTTTAAAATCATTTTTAAAACTACAAAAGACAATTACTAGCGAGCCCTTAATAAAAAATGGAGTGAAGTACTTAAATAGGACTCGCTTAAGGTAGCTCTAAAAGGCCTGTGTTCAGGCAACGGTTGAAAAAATTGTACTTGTTATCTTGATAGCTAATTCTGCTTTTGTCAGTCTTATTTAAAATATAATATATAGCTTTCACAGTTTGATAAGAGGCGATGTGATCATTGAAGGGGTTGAAAATTTGTACTCTTGTGGTTAAGAAAATGGAAGCTTTAGGTTAATGAGGTTCTTTTAAACTGTACTTTAGGGGTTTTCTGGGGTGAAAGACTGTGAGACAAGACAGCTTGTCTCCTTTGTTGAATCTGATGCTGTAATCCTTCTCTCAATTAGATGATTGCTTTACGTTGGGAAACGAATCCAAGCCAATCATAACAAAATATTACTCTCCAATGGTTAAATAGTCAAACATGGTCTAAATCATAAGAAAGAAGGGGGATTATGAATTCTTTATCCTTACTTTTTGACACTTCCACCACTCTATATCCCTACCAAACAAACTCATTCAAATACTTATACAACTCAAATTTCTTGCAGCCAAAGCATCGAAACATGCAACATCGAAATCAAGAAAATCTTAAGAGTACGTGCTGGGACTGTTGTGCTTCTACTTAACTTCAAATCACAACAACTAAAGCATTTGTTAAATAGTTACTTTTACTTAGTAGGTAATAGCTAATATTATCACTTACTCTCTCATTTACACTTTAATACCTAGTGATTCTCAAAGCAATTCTATAAAGTAAAAGTTATAATAATTCAATTTAAAATATGTCTGAAATACCTCACCAGATAGTTATTATAATAAATGGGGCACATAACTTTAATGAAATAACTTCACCAATGACAACTTAGTATAATGAAACTATACTACCTAAGTAGTATTACACAAATTTTTCTATCTCAAATGACATGTCATTCATTTGGTGAGACTCGTATGGGTAGTGTACTAACCTCTCTAGGCAGAATTTCAGTCGGCATAACAGAATTCAATGTGGGTATAAATAAAAGTGCTATGTGAAGCACAAAAGTGGAATCACATATCATAATGGTCAAAGTGCAAGCCTTCAAAGTCCAAAGTTGAATGATTACAATGTCGGCAAGAAACCTAATTATGATTCCTTCATAGCGATAAACGAAGTGCATTCACTTTTCAAGCAAATATATAATATGGCATCGGCTTCATTCACTTTTCAAGCAAATATATAATATGGCATCGGCTTCATCACTGACATTAAGCATAAAAAAATCAACAACTGTAAACACAAGTTCACAGTTTGAGCCATTCGATTCACATTCAACAACCAAACACAGTTAACATGAATTTGGAAATTAGAAAGAGCCAAATAGGAAAAGAAAAATGCTTACCTTGCTTTCAATGATTGTTGTGAAAGCAAGAACAAAGTTGAAAAATGGGAAAATCAACAGGCGGGCACTGTGAGTGAACTACACACAGAGTGTTTCTGATCGCGCCCCGGTTGTTGGCTTTGTCTTGCATGAACCGGCATTCAAGTCCGTTTATGAACCCGGCCCATTTTCTTTTACTCTATTTTTATTTTTTTTATGAATTACTTAAATTTAAGAAAATGTTATCAACCTACCCCCGAGTTTATTCAGAATTCGAAAAGACCTCATTGATTTGGTGTTCTTTCGATGGTCCCTTTGTACACACTATTTTGTGTAGAAAATTATTATATCAAATATTGTTTTATAAAATTTTTTGATAAATTTTAATAGAAAATATTATGAATAATATTTAAAATTTTAAAGAGATTTACAACATTTGTTGAGAGATCGTTTTAAAAAAAATTGAGAGAGATATTTTATTTTAAAAAAATATTAGAAATAGAAACTCTTGTACGAATTCTATTTGTTATCTTGTATTATTTATAATAATGCTAGACATAAAACCTCTTGTACAATTTCTACTATTTGTATAAAAATGTAGCATCGCATATTATTTTTACATACAAATATTATTTATTTTCTTTTGTTCTTTTAAAAACATGAAACATGTGATAATTATATAAAACTGTTAAATCAGGCATATTATTTATTTTCTTCTGGTACATGTGAAACATGTGATAATGATATAACAATGTCATATTAACTTCTACAAGTGTTTATTATATATAGATATAAGATCAGTCAATTTCTTTTTTAATAATATTTTCCAATTTTCCTATAGTTTAACGTTTAAACACCTATGAACAAAAACAAATCTCATGTCACTGTTGTAGTTACATGTGTAGCAAGCATGTAACAATAACCACTCATGATGTGGCAGTGAAAAGTCAATATCATCCATGTGCTCACGGCTCACCGACCTCATCAAGTGGTGGGATCCACTTAATCATGCAATTTGGACCCTCCGATCTAAATGATTTCCCACGGCCCATCTCACAGCAACAATTGATTGATCACACTTAGTGGGAGACACATAAGACAACAGTGTATATAACAAAGCGTCAAGTGAATGCGCTGAAGGTCTTGATGGAGCGGGACCCACATGCAATGTGTATCACAACCGTCGAATTGATCATCATGGCGAAGACGGGTTATATACTCATTGGCTAACCTTATAATTTATCTTATTAAGCTTACTTTTTTTTTTAATTTGTCTTCGCTAATCATCCTTAAATAATGCTATTAATCACATATTGGTGAAATGAAAACTGTTCCATTCAAAAAAAGAAAAAAACTTTAAATTTTGAATTTTTTTCATGAGCAAAATAGACTTATCAAAATAACACTTTTCATGTGTCAATTAAAACAACAAACAAAGCCCTACGATCATGAATTATATTCTTTATATTACTCTATAGGGCAAAACTATAGTGTAACTGTGATACCATACCACAACTGCACGCCTGTACCCAACCATTGGATCTATCCCACATGTGTCAATTAAAACAACAAACAAAGCCCTAGGATCATGAATTATATTCTTTATATTACTTTGTAGGGCAAAATTGTAGGGAAAAATTATAGTGCAACTGTGGTATCATACCACAACTGCATGCTTGCACCCAACTATTGGATTTATCCCACATTTGTCACCATAACTGGATCCAAATGGCTAGGTGCAGCGCGTGCAGCTGTGATATGATACCACAGTTGCACCATAACTAGACCCTACTCTGTAATCAATTGTCTATAAATATTTGAGCACGCAACATTTAAAAACCATGTACAAATATTTGGGATCATGAAGTAACATATTAGACATAAAGATAGCTAATATTTATAAAGATAGACTTATATTTTTTTTGGGTATCT
Organism: Citrus sinensis; assembly: GCF_022201045.2. Lineage (NCBI taxonomy): Eukaryota > Viridiplantae > Streptophyta > Magnoliopsida > Sapindales > Rutaceae > Citrus > Citrus sinensis. Next base: position 7,956,736 of record NC_068562.1, on the reverse strand, counting down.
TACTTAGTTACGGTGATTGTATCGTGATACATATGACATTAGGAAAGATTAACAAAAAAATTAAAAATTATTATTAGAAAAGAATTTATTACAAATGAACATTATTTTGTCGTGATTATCGAATTTTAGAAAAAATCATCAAGACTTTCTTTCAACAATTCACATGCAAATAAACGAACATACTTATATATAAAAATTCAATTTGCATAAATAGGTGAAGGTAATTCAAGTGATAGGCTTTCTTGTCTTTCTATTTTTTTAATTTTATGTTTTCAATTAAAGTGTTCACTCTATTACTATTAGAATTAAGATTTATTCAGAATCGGGGAATGTCAATTATGATAACAAACATGACTAAAGGACAGATATGAATCGCTTTCCATCGCCGTGAATAGCTTTCTCCTTAGAAAATATATAATTAAAGAAACCTCGTCAATTATTTTGAATTGATCTCCATTGCCGTGATTGGTTCTTTTAAAATGGTACAATGATAGATTTCAACCTTGAAAACTTCATATCAAGAGAGCAGCAGCCGCACCATAATGCAGAAAAGTAACAATTTGAAAAGAGACACAAGCTTCTTTCTTTTTCTTTTTTAAGAAAAAACAATTAAATTCATTTCTTGTGTTGCATTGCTTTCATGGCTAGTCAAAATAAGAAAAAAGATTTTCATTCACCTTAAATGTACTTATAGGATTGCCTTAAAGAGGAAAACTGTCAAAACACGAATTTCAATGTTAGCCCGCTAACAACAAGTTGAAGTAGTGACCAGTGAGAGTAAATGGGGCATGTGCCTTTTGTGAGAAATGTGATGCATTTTTGTCCCATTTAGTCAAATAAGGTAGCATCCTAGCTTGTTATGATGAAATAAATTTTCACCCATCTCACCTGTCGATTATAAGAATGGAAAGAATCATCCAACCATTATTATTTTTTTTCACCACAGTTCATGCACGAAATATGAGAAGAAAAAATAAAACCAAACATTCTATATGGAAAAAATAGTCGTCGTTCTTTAATACTAGCCATGAGGTGATGAAATTATTGTTCGAGTTGTATTATAATGGTGAGAAAAATCTTGTATGATCGTATGAAAATCAAATATCTCTTAATAATGAAATCAAAATAAATAAAAGCGTGGCGTGATATATTCACATTACTTTAAAAACATATTATGGTATTATTTGTTTTTGGGACCTTTTTCTAAGATTACGCTTACATTAATTCATAAATGTGACATCTTCAATTTCAATAGGTCATTACCCAAGTCAAATAATTTTTAAGAACAAGAGTAATCCTTAATAAATTCAAATGAATAAGATCATTCAATCATAAAACTTAATAAAAAATAGAATTCAACCTTTTTAAGTCGTCTAACATGTTTTACTCTATTCAAAATTTGTGAATTTTATTATTCTTCTTATCTTCTCCATTCCAAGCCGCTGAGGTGGCGTGTGACCAAGAAGATAAAAATATGATGGGTGCTGACCCGAGAAGGGTCTACAGGTGGCAAACAATGAGTGGAGAGGAGCACGGTATAATGTGGTGGACTTTTGAAGCAGGAGAGCGTAGTGGGCCTGGGTCACAACTTGAATTTGAAGATATCGCAATCTCTTCTCGCTCTCACTTTCAAAACTTTATTTATGGGACCGTTAAATTTTTTAGAATCTCTTGTTAACAACTTAAATTATGATCGAAACGTGGACATTTGACCAATACCCCTTATTTCTTCTTTCCAAAATACCAAAACACCCTTGATTGAAAAGTGATCCTTGATCACTTTATGTGCCCTAAAGTTGATTGGACAATATTACCCTCTATAGGAGAATTTTTTTTATTTCATTGCAATTGGGTATTGCAAATTTATACTACTTTTGGACGGCATAATTAAATTAGATTAACTTTTTAAGATTAAGTTAAATTGGATTACATTGGATTATATATGATACTATCTTTTTTTTTTTTTGGTATAGTATCAAATCAAACTATGTTAATTGAATTTAATAAAGCTAAATATCTATTTAAATAATATAATAATTCTAAATTATATTGATAATTGTTGACTTTAATATTTAATATTCAACATTGTTGTAAAGAAAGGATTGATTATTTTATGTTTAATATTCAATACTAGTTTAAATAAATTAATAAAAAAAATTGATCTTAAATTAAATATAATTTAAAATAAATTAATGAATAAATTTTTGATATTTTATATAATATAAATTATTGGTCAAAATATTAGGTTAAATGAAAAAGAAAAGAGTGATAAAGATTAAAGAGAATACAAACTTTTCATTTTATTTTATCCCACCTAAACCCATATAAAAATAAGGACTAATAATCCTATTAGTTTTGGACTAAATTTTAGTCAACTCTATTAGTCCACGACGACTAAGCATACCTTATATTAGATTATTTTATTAGTCCAAAAATCTAATCCAATCCCAAAACTTATCCAAGCTGCCAAACATAGCCATAGTTTTATATTAGGATTTCAAAGATTAATGTTTGGGTTTCTTTAAGTTGGTGATTAATGGAAAATAATAAGGTGTTACTTCTAAGTTCTAAATTCACTCACAATCACTTCTTTAAATGATATCAATGTTTGAAGTTTGGAATATCTCATTAAATATTCAGTATATCGAAAGTTTAAGACTATCCACATTTCATAAGAAAAACCGCCATAAGTAATATTATCATATGATAATCTCTAAGATTATAATAGCCCGTTCATGACATTTTGAATTTAATTAAATTATCAGTGATTGTGATAACCAAGCACCCTTATTTTACTATTAAGGACAATATATTATGAGTAAATAAAGCGTAGTTACTTTAGTCACTGACTATTTTACTCATAATAGATTGTTTTTAATAGTAAATCAAATCATGTGTATTTTAGTAATATATTATTTTTATTAAAATAAAAGTGCTTAAAGTTATTTTTAAAATGTAAATAATCTCACCCGTAAATGAATCCAATAGTATTTGTATGATAAGTTGATAATAATTTAATAACACCCTCCGAGACATTACAATCAATCCAAAATTGTAAATTGCATGGACATTTGAAATAAGAGTTTCCTAATTTGGAAGCCCATAATGGTAAATTTCTTTTTTAATATTAAAAAACAGTCACCTAATTTTAAAAAAAAAATCAGAAAACAAAAACAAAAACTGTCTGAAACAAAACAAAACTCACAAACACACACTTTCTCTCTGTCTCTCTCCACTGTATCTTTAATAGATAGAGAGAGAGAGCAAAAACAAAACCAAAACCAAAACCAAAAGAAAAGGGTAAAAGAAAAAGAAACATACATTTGAGAAATGAGTAAAGCAAAAACAATCTTGTCATTGTTATAGGGTTATTTTTTCTTCTTTTTTCATTTCTTAGAAATCAAAAATCAAAACCCACAAAACCCAATAGAAGAGGATAGTCTTTCTAGTAGCATATCAATACACACACGTAAAAAAAAAAAATAAATACTGGCTAAATGTTGAGATAGATCTCACTGATTTTCCACTCAGGTACGCTTTATCTGCAACGATCCGTCCCACATTTGTTTAATTTTTTTGATAAAATTTGGATTATTTTTAACATGCAATATCTGCGTGCATGTGTTCATTCATTGCAAGTGGAAATGGATTTTGGTTTTTTTGTCAGTTGAGTGTAGTTTTTTTGTAATGTGAAAATGCAAGTGGGTTTTGGTTAATTTGGTATTCCGTTTTGGTTTTGAAGGAATCAGATCTGATTTATGTAGGAATAGTGTTGGTTTCTTTTTTTGGTGCATTTTTTTATTTTGAGTTGGGTTTTTGGATGAAGATCCAATTTTTATTTTTGGTAAGTTTTTGGGTCTAATACTAGTAGTTCTATAGCTATTGCCTATTGGTTATTTAGTTGTTTTTTTATTTTTAATACTTTTTGGACTCTTTTTAGTGTAATTTATTTTCTTTTCCCTGGAAATGTAGGCTAATGTAAAAACTTGTTTCCTTATTTGACTTGGGTATATTGAAAACTTGATTCATTCTTTAGCAAATTTTAGTATATTCTGTTTTTCAGGTGCTTAGATGATTAACTGTAATTTCTTTTTCTGGAGAAAATGGAAATCTAGAATTTATTTGGTTTTTATTTACTTGAATTACCTGAGTTTGCTTTGGGGCTTTGCTATTATTTGATTGAGACTTTGAGGATCTGGGCTCAATTTTATAGAGAAGTACACATGGGTATATGAG